>NW_006772814.1:160277-199471 GCF_000442215.2 Lipotes vexillifer | reverse complement strand
CTACACAAGTAAGGCTGTAGGATGAGCTCCATTTTTGCTTGGATTCTCTGGTCATGCATACTAGATGGTAGGGACTGGATATTTTATTCACTAGTAGTTGGGGCTATGAGTTAGCTTCCTTCCCCAGGCAGGGCAGCAGGACTGGACCCAGGGCCTGTACAGCTTGTTGTTTGGGGACCTGAATCTGGCCAAAGTACACTGAATTCTCTGGTCAAGTGAGGCCACTGGTTTTACTCAACAGGTGGGGGAAGCCATAGGTCATGCTCCTTTTTTTTTTTTTTTCTAACATCTTTATTAGAGTATAATTGCTTTACAGTGTTCTGTTAGTTTCTGCTGTATAACAAAGTAAATCAGCTATATGTATACATATATCCCCATATTCTCTCCCCCTTGCATCTCCCTCCCACCCTCCCTATCCCACCCCTCTAGGGGGTCACAAACCACCGAGCTGATCTCCCTGTGCTATGCGGCTGCTTCCCACTAGCTATCTCTTTTACATTTGGTAGTGTATGTATGTCCATGCCACTCTCTCACTTTGTCCCAGCTTACCCTTCCCCATCCCCGTGTCCTGAAGTCCATTCTCTAGTAGGTCTGTGTCTTTATTCCCGTTTTGCCCCTAGGTTCTTCATGACCTTTTTTTTTTCTTAGATTCCATATATGTGTTAGCATACGGTATTTGTTTTTCTCTTTCTGACTCACTTTGCTCTGTATGACACACTCTAGGTCCATCCACCTCACTACAAATAACTCAATTTCATTTCTTTTTATGGCTGAGTAATATTCCATTGTATATATGTGCCACATCTTTATCCATTCATCTGTTGATGGACACTTAGGTTGCTTCCATGTCCTGGCTATTGTAAATAGAGCTGCAGTGAACATTTTGGTACATACATATGGAATCTACAAAAAAAGAAAAAAATGTTTTGTTTGTTAGCTCTTTAGTTCTTCTGGACCCTTGTTAAACGTTTCTTGTATTTTTTCCATTGTATTTTCAAGATTTTGGATCATCTTTATTCTGAATTCTTTTTCAGGTAGTCTGCCTCTTTCCTCTTCATTTGTTAGGTCTGGTGGGTTTTTACCTTGCTCCTTCATCTGCTGTGTGTTTCTCTGTCTTCTCATTTTGCTTAACTTACTGTGTTCAGGGTCTCCTTTGCGCAGGCTGCAGGTTCATAGTTTCCGTTGTTTTTGGTGTCTGCCCCCAGTGGCTAAGGTTGGTTCAGTGGGTTATGTAGGCTTCCTGGTGGAGGGGACTAGTGCCTGTGTTCTGGTGGATGAGGCTGGATCTTGTCTTTCTGGTGGGCAGGTCCACGTCTGGTGGTGTGTTTTGGGGTGTCTGTGGACTTATTATGATTTTAGGCAGCCTCTCTGCTAATGGGTGGGGTTGTGTTCCTGTCTTGCTAGTTGTTTGGCATAGGGTGTCCAGCACTGTAGCTTGCTGGTTGTTGAGTGGAGCTGGGTCTTAGCGTTGAGACAGAGATCTCTGGCAGAGCTCTCGCCTATTGATAGTATGTGGGGCTGGGAGGTCTCTGGTGGTCCAATGTCCTGAACTTGGCTCTCTCACCTCTGAGGCTCAGGCCGGAGCACCAAGACCCTGTCAGCCACACTGCTCAGATGAAAAGAGAGAAAAAAAGAAAGAAAAAAATAATAATAAATAAAAAAATTTTTAATTATTAAAATAAAAAAGGTAATAATAAAAAAGGAAGAGAGCAACCAAACCAATAAACAAATCCACCAATGATAACTAGTGCTAAAAACTATTCTAAGGTAAACATAAAAATCAGAAACAAGTCAGTCACAGACAGTAAACCCCAAGTCTACAGTAGCTCCCAAAGTCCACTGCCTCAATTTTGGGATGATTCGTTGTCTATTCAGGTATTCCACAGATGCAGGGTACCTCATGTTGATTGTGGGGATTTAATCCACTGCTCCTGAGGCTGCTGGGAGAGATTTCCCTTTTTCGTCTTTGTTTGCCCAGCTCCTGGGGTTCAGCTTTGGATTTGGCCCCACCTCTGCGTGTAGGTCGCCCTCAGGCCTCTGTTCTTGCCCAGACAGTGCGGGGTTAAAGCAGCGGCTGAGTAGGGGGCCTCTGGATCACTCATGCTTGGGGGAGGGAGGGGTTTGATTGGTATAATTGGAATGTTGGGCGAGCCTGCTGCGGCAGTGGCCGGCCTGACATTGCCACAACCTGAGGTGTGCCGTGTGTTCTCCCGGGGAAGTTGTCCCTGGATCACTGGACCCTGGCAGTGGTGGGCCGCACAGGCTCCTGTGGGGGTGTAGATAGTGACTTTTGCTTGTACACAGGATTCTTGGTGGTGGCAGCAGCAGCATTAGCATTTCATGCCCGTCTCTGAGGTCTGAGCTCATAGCCACGGCTCATGCCTGTCTCTGGAGCTTGTTTAGGCGGCGCTCTGAATCCTCTCTCCTCGCGTACCCCAAAACAATGGTCTCTTGCCTCTTCGGCAGCTCCAGACTTTTTCCTGGACTCCCTCCCAGGTAGCTGTGGCTCACTAACCCCCTGCAGGCTGTGTTCACACCGCCAACCCCAGTCCTCTCCCTGTGATCCAACCGAAGCCGGAGCCTCAGCTCCCAGCCCCGCCCGCCCCGGCGGGTGAGCAGACCAGCCTCTCGGGCTGGTGCGTGCCGGTCGGCCCCGATCCTCTGTGCGGGAGTCTCCCCGCTTTGCCCTCCGCGCCCCTGTGGCTGCGCTCTACTCTGCGGCTGCGAAGCTTCCGCCCTCCGCCTCCCGCAGTCTCCGCCTGCGAAGGGGCTTCCTAGTGTGTGGAAAGCTTTCCTCCTTCACGGCTCCCTCCCACTGGTGCAGGTCCCGTCCCTATTCTTTTGTCTCTGTTTATTCTTTTACCCTACTGAGGTACGTGGGGAGTTTCTTGCCTTTTGGGAGGTCTGAGGTCTTCTGCCAGCGTTCAGTAGGTGTTCTGCAGGAGTTGTTCCACATGTAGATGTATTTTTCACCTATTTGTGGGGAGGATGGTGACCTCCACGTGTTACTCCTCCGCCATCTTGAAGGTCCCTAGTGCTCTCTTTTCAATTGCTCCTGTATATAGGGCTGTTGTATGAGCTGTGCAGCTTCCTGTGTGCTCTGGTTAAGTGGGCTGAAGGAAGTATTCAGTGTTTAGTGGGGCTACAAATTAGATTCCCTGCCCAGGCACAGTGGGAGAGGCAGCTCTGAAGCCAGTAAAACTCTTTGTTGTCTTAACTCAAGCTGAACAGCAACCCAAGTTCCCTGGCCAAACAGGGCCCCTGGCTTTTTTCTACATGCTATAAGCTCTGCTTGCCCACCTCTTGGCTCTAGTGCTGCTGGGCTATACATCTTCCAGAACTTGTCTCCAGCCCATTTGGTTAGATGGGGCTGGAAGACACTGCACAGTGGGTGGCGCTATGTCTCAGCTCCTTTGCCTGTGTGGGTGAAGAGGGGCCACTCCAGGCACTCTGTTTCCCAAACAAGGAACTCCAGTTAGGAGGACCTGGGAGTTTCTCTCAGTCTTGGCTTTGAATTAGTCCCCCTGTCTACACAGCACTGGAATTCTCCATGCCTGGTAGTGACTTTTCTGTGGGGGTGATTTGCTCCGCCTGCCTGCCTCTTGGCTCAAGTGCTGCTGGGCAACACTGCTTCCAGGAGTTGTTGCCAGTCCTCTGGTCCGATGAGGCTGGAAGACACTCTCCACACCAGGTGGGCTTTGATGAGCTCCTTGCATGGGCGTGGGCAAATCAGGCTCTAGGGCTGGCAGAACTCCTTGTTTGAGGATCTGAATTAGACAGATCTGCAACCTACAGAGTTCTGTGGTCGGAGAGTGCCACTTGGTTCTCAGATGAACAAAGCCATTTGTTGGGGTTACTACTTTGGCTTTGCAGGTAGGAACTTAGTCTGGTTGTTGAAAGCCCCTCTCCCCTTCTCCATCACAGTTGGAGAATCCTGTGGATTCCTCTGCAGTGATCAAGGTACAGGATCATTGTTAGCGTCTTCTGCAAAGCGACCCACAATGCTGGGGGGAGCTGGTTGACTCCCCTGGGTTCCCTTTTCCCACTTGATGAACTCCACATGGTGCTGCACTAGCCTGGGGGAGGGGCAATGCAGTCAACCAGGAACAGCTTCTCTTACTGTCTAATGCAGTCTGTCTGGGTCTCTGAGTTACAGCCTCACCCCCCCCCCCGATCCTCTGTGCGGGAATCTCTCCGCTTTGCCCCCCGCTCCCCTGTGGCTGCGCTCTCCTCCGCGGCTCCGCCCCCCCCCCCCCCCCCCCCCGCCAACTCCCCCACCCTTGTGACTGGAACCAAAGTCAGGAACCACCTATATTGCCATCTTTGTGACATCACTATTCCAGGAAGCTCTTTAAATGACACTTTGCCCCTGATGCATATCAAATAGACCCACCATTTGATAGACCATTTGATAACCTTCATTCCCTTCTTACAAATAGCTTTCACATTGTCCTCATAATAATTTGTTAGGTACTTTTCACAGCACTTGACCAATATTATCTTATGTAATGCTCATAACTTATATGATGATAATAACATTTTTATTCTGAATTTGCAAGGAAATAATTGGGGCACAGGGCAAATGAATCATTTATTTAAGGTCTCACAGCTAAAAGTTGTAGAGCCAGGATTCGAACTTGCTCTGTCAAAGCCTATGCTCTTAACTATTTTCTCTCCCTATCCAAGCAGATCCTAGTTGATAGGTGAGCGTGTTTCAGCTGAACCATTGATGGGCAAGAAATCTAATCCCAGAGTTGTGGGTTAAAGACTAAATCATTAAGACTTCTTGGACTAAATAACTCAAGATTCCTAGAGCTCATCAGAAGATAAAAGGAACTTTCTCATGACAAAGACTAAAAGTTTCTGTAGTTTGAGCTACTCCACTCTTTCTCCTGATGTTTCTCCCCTCCAGTTTCCATGTTATGATATATGGGTGGCTAAATATTGTGGTGGGAAGAAGTGGAAATTGGAATGGAAATTTGAAATGCTCCAGGGAGGAGAATGTTTTGTTGTAGTTGTTTATTTAATTGTTTTAAACTATGCAAATCTTAGGAAGGTTCTTCTGCTGTGTTGTAGCTCTTCTTTGTGGCTGATTGACAAGAGGCCTACAAAAATACCCAGAGTTCAGGCAAGCTAAATCTCTGTCTTGTTTGAAATTTTTTTGGACCCTCAAAATGGCACTGACTATTGAAAAGGGTGCTGGTACTAGTAGCTTGAATGAAAAATGTAAGCCTCTTAAAATCAAATTCTGGAATATGTGGATGATCATTAGATAATTATTGCTCAGAACCAGAGAAAGTTTCAGGTAAAATTTAGAAGAGGTTCAGAATAAAACTAGCAGTGAAGTGCTTGCATGTTCAGGCCATCCTGTTAAAGAATAACTGCTGACCCTCTCTGTATGTTGATCATGGTTTATGAGTCATCAAGATGGAGAGTTCATTCAGCTTTTTTTTTCTTAAATGTAGCTTCATAAATGATTTAGCATAGTTACCCAAGTATCATGTAGCTTAAAATTACATTTAATTCTCAGGCATTCCATGTACAATGGAATGTACAATGGTTCTACATTTTGTAGAACCAAAATGTGCACAATTAACTCATACACGAGGGTTTTCTAATGTTTCCCTTGCTGGTCAGTGCCACTCTGTATTTCTATCATTGTCAAGTAATACTGGTAGATAACAAAACAAAAAGGTAGACCTATATTAGCTATGGTTGTGCTCTTCTGTAGATTAAAAAAAATCATGAATTTTTCAAAAATATACAAATAATATATAGAATGGATTACCTTTATTATATTGAAATAAAAATGAGTGCAAATACAGCATAGTGATTTGTTCAACTGCAGTTAGTTTTTCAAAACCTACAAGATCAAGATACAACAAATTAGTATTCATCTACATTACGTTTCCTCTTATCTGCATTCACTGTATTAGGTTTTCTGTTTTTCTTTTTTTCCAACTGTATCAATAATCACTTTATTTTTATTTTTTAACTGAAGTATATTTGACTTACAGTAATATCAGTTTCAGGTGTTCAGCATAGTGATGCAGTATTTTTACAGATGATACTCCATTAAAGTTAATTGCAAGGTAACAGCTATTATTTCCTATGCTATACAGTATGTCCTTGTTGCTAGCTATTTTATACATAGTAGTTTGTATGTATCTCTTAATCCTATACCCCTCTCTTGCCCCTCCACTCTTCCCTTTGCTGCTGGTAATCCCTATTTTGTTCTATATATTTGTGAATCTGTTTCTGTTTTGTGATGTTCATTCGTTTTATTTTTTTAGATTCCATATATAAGTGGTGATATACAGTATTTGACTTTATTTCACTAAACATAATATTCTCTAGGTCCATCCACGTTGCTGCACATGGCAGAATTTCATTCTTTTCTACGGCTGAGTAATATTCCATTGTATGTGTATGCCACATCTTTTTTTCTATGATACAGTTACTTTTTAATTTAATTAATTAATTTACTTTTGGCTGTGTTGGGTCTTTGTTTCTGTGTGAGGGCTTTCTCTAGTTGTGGCAAGCGGGGGCCACTCTTCATCGCGGTGTGCGGGCCTCTCACTATCGCGGCCTCTCGTTGCGGAGCACAGGCTCAGCAGTTGTGGCTCACGGGCCTAGTTGCTCCGCGGCATGTGGGATCTTCCCAGACCAGGGCTCGAACCCGTGTCCCCTGCATTAGCGGGCAGATTCTACCACATCTTCTTAATCCATTCACCTGTTGATGGACACATGGGTTGCTTCCATATCTTGGCTATTGTAAATAATGCCGCTATGGACATTGGGGTATTCATTTTTTTCATATATATACCCAGGAGTGGAATTTCTGGATCATATGGTAGTCCTATTTTTAGGTTTTTTTGAGGAACCTCCATAATGTTTTCCATAGTGGCTGCACCAATTTACATTCCCACCAACAGTGTATGAGGGTTCCCTTTTCTCCATGTCCTGTTCAACATTTGTTACTTATAGACATTTTGGTAGCCATTCTGACAGGTGTGAGGTGATATGTCATTGTGGTTTTGATTTGCATTTCTCTAATGATAGCGCTATTGAGCGTATTTTCATGTGCTGGTGAACCACCTGTATGTCTTCTTTAGAGAAATGTCTCTTCAGATTTTCTGCCCATTTTTTGATTGGATTGTTTGGTTTGTTTAGTATTGACTTGTATGAGCCATTCATATATTTTGGATATTGGCCCCTTGTTGGTCATGTCATTTGCAAATATTTTCTTCCATTCCATAGGTTGTCTTTTCTGTAGATGGTTTCTTTTGCTGTATGAAAACTTTTAAGTTTAATTAGGTTTAATTTGTTTATTTTTGCTTTTATTTCTTTTGCTTAAGGAGACATATCCATAGAAACATTGCTACAATTTATGTCAAAGAATGTTCTGTCTATGTTCTCTTCTAGGAGTTTTATGGTTTTAAGTCTTACATTTAGGTCTTCAATCCATTTTGAATTTATTTTTGTATATGGTGTGAGGAAATGTTCTCATTCCTTTTCATGTAGCTGTCCAGTTTTCCCACCACCACTTATTGAAGAGACTGTCTTTTCTCCATTGTATATTCTTGCCTCCCTTGTTGCAAATCAATTCCCCACAAGTATGTGGGCTTATTTCTGGGCTCTCTATTCTGTTCCATTGATCTATGTGTCTGTTTTTGTGCCAGTACCATGCTGTTTTGATCGTCTGGGAGGGTGGTACCTCCAGCTTTGTTCTATCTCAAGATTTCTTTGGCAATGCAGGGTATTTTGTAGTTCTCTATGAATTTTAGGATTGTTTGTTTTAGTTATATGAAAAATGTCATGGGTATTTTGGTAGGGACTGCATTCAATCTGAAGATAGCTTTGGGTAGTGTGGCCATTTTAACAATATGCTTGTAATCCAAGTGCATGGGGTATCTTTCCATTTATTTGCATCATCAACGTTTTGTAGCTTTCAGTGTATAGGTCTTTCACCTCCTTGGTGAAGTTTATTCCTAGGTATTGTATTCCTTTTAATGTGATTTTTAAATGGTTGTTTTTTTTTTAACTTTTTGGTAGTTCATTATTAGTGTATGGAAAACCCACCAGATTTCTGTATATTAATGTTGTGTCTTGCAACTTTGCTGAATTCATTCATTAGTTCTCATATTTTTTTGGTGGAGACTTGAGGATTTTCTATAGAGTATCAAGTCATTTGCAAGTAGTGACAGATTTACTTCTTCCCTTCCAATATGGATGCTTTTTATTCTTGTTTGATTGTTGTGGCTAGGACTTCCAGTACTATGTTAAACAGAAGCAGTGACAGTGGGCATCCTTCTTATTAAATTGAGAGGAAAAGCTTTTAGTTTTTGGGTATGATTTTAGCTGCTAGTTTGTCATAAATGGCCTTTATTATGTTGAGATATGTTCCCTCTCTACCAACTTTGAGAGTTCCTTGTGGTTTGATGACTTTCTGTAGTAGTATGCCTGTGTTCCTTTCTTTTTAGCTTTTGTATATCTGTTATAGGTTTTTGATTTGTGGTTACCATGGGATTCATATATGTTGACCTATAACCATATCTACTCTACTTGTTTTAAACTGGTAGTCATTTGAGTTCAAACACATTCTAAAAAAATCTGTTTCACTCCTTCTTATATTTTGTGCTTTTGATGTCATATTTTACATCTTCGTGTCTATCTCTTAACTGTTTGTTGTAGTTAGAATTGCTTTTACAGTTTTTTGCTTTTAATTTTTGAACTGGCTTATTGAGTTGTTGATCCTCAGTCCTTTTATATATCTTCAATCTATATCTATCTATATCTTATTATTCTATATGCATCTATATTTTTATCTACAATCCTTTTATATGTTTGCCTTTTCTAGTGGGATTTTTCCCTTTCCTATAGCTTCTTAGCTCTTTTCCACTTAGAGAAGACCCTTTAACATTTCTTTTACAGTAGGTTTAGTATTGATGAACTCATTTAATTTTTGCTTGTCTCCAAAGTTCTTCTATCTGTCCTTTGATTCTAAATGATAATCTTTCTGGGTAGAGTATCTTGGTTGCAAGTTTTTCCCTTTCAGCGCTTTGAATATATCATGCCACTCCCTTCTGGCTTGCAACATTTCTTCAGAGAAATCAACTGATAGCCTTATGTGGGTTCCCTTGTATATGACTCTGTTTTTCTCTTGCTGCCTTTAGAATTCTCTTAATCTTTCACTTCTACCATTTTAATTATCATATACCCACATTATCCCACATTATTTAATTAACCCACATTATTTAATTATCATATACCCACATTATCCTGGTGTGGGTCTTTTTGGGTTCATCTTTTTTGGGATCCTCTGTGCTTCTTATACCTGGATGTCTGTTTCTTTTTTCAGGTTTGGGACGTTATCAGCTGTAATTTTCCACAAAGATATTTTGTGATACCGTTCTCTCTCTCTTCTCCTTCTGGGACCCCTGTAATGTGAATGCTGATATGATTGATGGTACCATAGAGATCTCTTAAACTGTTTGAGTTTTTAAATTTTTTCTTTTGGTGTTCTGATTAGGTGATTTCCATTATTCTATCTTCCAGATCACTTATGCATTCTTCTGTGTCACTTAGTCTGCTATTCATTCCTTCCAGTGTGTTTTTAATTTCAGCTATTGAATTCTTCATTTCTGATTGGGGCTTTTAAATATTTTCTAGTTCCTTGTTGAATTTCTCACTTTGTACATCTTTTCCCTACTTTAGTTAAGATTTTTGTTACTAATGCTTTGAATTCCTTATCTGGTAAATTGTTTATTTCTGTTTGATACAGTTTTGGGTGTTTTCTCTTGCTCTTTCAGTAGAGAGCACTTTCTCTGCCTTTTCATTTTGGTTAACATTCACTGCCTCTGTGAATTTAGGTGAAACAGTTACCTATTGTGGTCTTGAAGGGGCGTTCTTAATGTGGGAGTGTCCCTATACAGACTGCATGTGCCCAGTGCCTTCAGTGGGAGAGCTGGATTTGACATGGGCACATGTCACCTCTTTCTTCAGTGTGTGCCGGAAGCTATCACCTTGGTGTGGGTGGAGCTGGAGACTGAGGGGCTAGAGCTGGAGCTGGGTGTAAGGTGGGACTTCCTCTCTCTACAGTGCCCATTAACACCCTGTCAGAGTTAGGGTATGATCCCAAGTTGCTGGAGCAGAAGCCTTGAGTTTCAGGCCCTACTTGCCTCTGTTCTCATTAAGTGTGTTTTCCCATCTCCTTATACCCAGTGACTTAGCTCAGAGGTGGGGATTGCTAAAGCAGGTGGGACCTGTGCCAAGTCTCAGCTTGTTTTGGCCACAGACAGAGGTCTGAGCTGTCTCAATGTGATGCTTGTCCAGGTACCCACAATTGTTTGCTCCACTCAGATACACCCTCGAGTGTATGTCCCCTTTGTCCCTCACAGCAGATCACTGCCCCCAGCCTCTGCCACCCCTAGCCTGTGGTGGAGTTACACTGCGGGGTCTGCAGGGCCTGCATAGACTCTCAGGATGTATGGGGTTGAGCTGTGGTGTAGTGTCTGCTGTTTGAGGTCTTGGCTGCTTTTGTTGTGCTACTTGGGTAAGTGCCAATAATGACTGATACCGCCCCACCCAGGCTCAGCCCTGGGACCGGTCACTTCTTCATCCTATGCTGGAGTCTGCTCCCCAGTCATGGCTACATCAGATCCTGTGCTGTGATGTCAAGTGTGCAGGGCTGGAGTATTTGCTTGGCTAGGGTGTTCGCTGAGGCCTTCGTGGAAAACACAGCAGCTGCTAAGGCGGACCTCTTTCTGCCCTGCCTGGAGAGCAAGCCAGCCCAAATGCAATCCTCATGAGCAGAGTCCAGGCTTCCCACAGTTCTCCTATTAGTCATAGTGGTTCTCCAACCAGCCAAGGGGGCTCATCTCCCCCATGTAGGACCCTAGAACTGGGGTGCTCAATATGTGGTTCTAAACACTCACTCCTCAGGAAGTGTGTCTACTCATGCAATCTCCCTTTTCCTCTGAGTCCCATCCCAGGGGCACAGGTCCTGGCCCAATTACTTTTCTTCCTTTCTTTTCCAATTCTGTGCGTATCTTTGTTATAGCCTTAGGTGTATAGGAGCCCTTCTGCCAGTTTCAAGTTAGTTTTCAGTAAGAATTGTTCCACATGCATATGTATTTTTGATGTGTTTATGAGGGGAGGGGAGCTCCACATCCTCTTACTCCACCATCTTGATCCAGTGTAGGATTTGTCTTTTGCCATTTTACTTTATTTAATTAAAACTTTTTTCTTCCAGGAATTTTGTATCTTGTCCTTTGTTTTATATCATGATTAAAATCAATGACTACTTTGACATTCTTGTCATGTCCTTATTTTAAGGAACTAGCATTAACTTGGAGGTCAGGCATGGACATGCAGCTCCAGTGTATTCCCCTAAAGTTGGGAATTTATGCAAATTAGAACCAAAGGAGTCTCACAAGTCCTTTTCTCTACCAATGAGATGAATGAAGGACTGATAGAGGACAGAGTTTTACTCCATGATGTTGAGTAAAGCTAAAGTCTATTTTAATGCAGTAAATTGAGTTTCAAAACCACAATATTTGATCTTAGAGGCAACTACTGTATCATGTTGATGCTTTTCCTGTTTCTGTTTGCAGCTTCTAGCGTTATTCTTCCCGCTTAAAGATCCACTTAAAATCTTTCCTTCTTGCTCTCTCTCCATCTCTCTCTCTCTCCCTCTCCCTCTCTCTCTCTCACACACACACAGATGGTGAGAACATTTTTATACAAGACTTTCATTTCTTCATCTTTGCAGTATCTCAATCCCATATGTTTGTCTTTGATATTTTGCAAATGTGTTCAGATTTATGCACAACCTCCACATGGTAGTTTGTCTCTGTGCATTTGATTTCTGAGTCAGAACACTGCACGTGAGCTAGCTCATGCAAGCGGGAATTGTCCTTGACTGTAAGGAGAAATTTTCTGGTCAACTCATTTTGGTCCCCAGGAAAATGAACTCAACTGTCGGTTCTCCAACACAATATTTGAAATGAGTTTTTAAAATCAGTGCTTAATAGGGAAAGCTACAAGCCTGGTTGAGGAAAACTGAAACCATACTGCACTAACTAAATCAACTACATCCTGTTTTAAACCTTTTTGTTGTTGTACGTAAATATATACAGGTGTATTAGTGAGAATTGTGCTTGAGCTGTCTACTTCTCCCTTTTCCTTCTCACAGCATACCTACTTTTTTTCAGCATAAGAATTTTCTCTGCTAAGTGCCCTAGCAGGTAAATAATGTCATTCCAGCAGCTGCCATGTTTGCACGTTACATTTCCAGCAGTGCACAAAGACTGGCTGCAGACTTAGCTCTATTGAACATTTCATGGAGAAGAGTATGTGATTGGTGCGCCCTTGTCAGGTATTCAGGTATATGGTCTGATAATCTCTGGCCAAGGCAATAGGTACCCATCTGTGTGAACTGGAGAAAAATAGCATGTGCTTATAGGCTGGAAGAACCCCCAAAGAGTATCTACTTAATAGTAAATTTTAAAAATACAGATAAAACATTGGCATGGTTGCTGTGCTAATTAACAGTCTCTTCTTACTAGCTGTCAATGCAATTCTTAGCTAGAGCAGTTTCTCTTCCAGATTTTTCTATGCTTCTTATATTTCTCTTATTAAGTGCTGTGTGTCTCATTAATGCTTTTGCTTCTTTCATTGGCCATTGTAGTTCTGTTACTTTCCACAGAAAGCATCCCAATTGATGTGCAGAAGACCCAGTTCACAATGGCATGCAAGACAGAGACTTATTATCTTACCTAAAAAGATGAGCCAACACAGAGTCTAAGACTGTCAAATCAGAATCATCTGAATCAAGGGTCTTATGCAGTGTCAGCATTACTAATAATTTCAAGGGTGCAGACAAAAGGGGGGATCAGGCAAATATGGTGGAAGTCTGGGACATCTTATGTGGTTCCTCATGTCTTTCTGCATTCGGCATGCACAGTAAAAGAGGAGGTGTCAAGTGAGGGTTATGCATTACTTGATAATGAAGGAGTGGTTAGGCTATGAAATATCTCCATTTTTAGACCCTGATTTAAGTAATAATTTTAAGGAAGTCGTGCCTCATAATTCCATAGATGATGGGTTAATAATAAGGACTACGGATTATCCTTATCCACAGACTTCGTGCTTAAGAGCATTCTAGGTATTAGGGCTCTTTATCATAGCAAATTCCATTAGCCTTTTTAAAGTAGGCCTGGTTATCAGCAGATTTACAAGGAAAATAAACCATGTCACCTGCCGCCTTTTTCTAGAAGCATTCCCTTAGTAAAAGGAGGGGGTGGGTAGTAGTCCAGCTGGTTTAGTTCCTTCTCTGGTAACTGAGCCTGCAAAATCACATGGTAGGTTATTTGTTGGTTTATTCAACGGCTCATAAATACCATAAAGGGCCAAGATTTCACATTCTTTGTAATCTTTCCTCCCTCTCTTCCTCCTTCCTCCTCTTTCTGAAATCCTTTTAGTATTTTTTGTCTCTAGGCTTGTTTTCCGTATTTACAAAATTGTTGCCACAGGTCCAAGCATCATATCCTCGCACAAGAGCGTAGAGGTCAGAATGCGAAGGAGACCATTCTCAGAAGTTCCCCCACGAGATAGCCTTTAGTGTTTCATTTGTTGTAAGTGTATCACGTGCCTAAGTATATCACATTTCCCTAAATTAATAACAGAGAAGGGGAATGTAATTATCTTAATCAGAATGGAATAAAAGATTCACTCCTGATGTTAAGGAGAGGCATCGATTGTCCTTTATAATAAGTCGATGATACCTGAACAAATTCTGGTTCTCATTAAGGAAGAAATAGTGGTGGGGGGATGAATGTAGTTTCTGAGTAGTCTGCCAGGAATGTCTGTCATAGTCTTGTAACTTCCCGATACCTACAGATGTGACAGTAGAATCCACCTCTGAAACTATATCTGCAATGGCTAAAAAGCAGATTTTCTAAATGGTTGCTAAGAGTTTGAAGTTTGGTCTCTAATAGAGTGACTTTTTAATGTTATTGCCATTTTTATTTCTGTCATCTCTACTATAAGAGGTTATTTAATGCAGAAATACATTTCTTTTAAACAGTGCTTTAAAAATCAGAATATGATAGTGTACTTTCTGACATAGCTTTTGCATATGACTGCCCTCTGTGACAGTAGTGGAGGAAGAGTTTATTTCTCTAATTTAGTGACTCTAATATTGAAATGCATAAAAATCACCACAAATACTTGGTTAAGTAGTATTTTCTGGGCCCAACTTTAGAAACTGACAGTTGGCCTACGAACCTGCATTTAGAAGGCACCAATGACAATGTTGGAGCATACATGTTCTTTATACCACTTTTGAGAAACACTATTAATATGCTTCGGGTGAGGAAATCAATCTTCCAGGCCTGAGTGCTGCTTGGAATATTGATTCCTCTTACCCAAGAGCCTTTGCTTCTGAAGTTGTTTTTCTTCCACTACAAATATTATCTTTGAACACATCAATCCCTAAGTCTTTCCCCATCAACAGGATCATTGTAGGAGTACATTTATTTATTTATTTTAAATTTTATTTATTTTTGGCTGCATTGGGTCTTTGTTGCTGCACGCCGGCTTTCTCTAGTTGTGAGCGGGGTCCACTCTTCGTTGCAGTGCACGGGCTTCTCATTGCAGTGGCTTCTCTTGTTGCGGAGCACGGGCTCTAGGTGCACAGGCTCAGTAGTTGTGGATCGTGGGCTCTAGAGCGCAGGCTCAGTAGTTGTGGCGCGCAGGCTTAGTTGCTCCGCGGCATGTGGCATCTTCGTGGATCAGGGATCAAACCTTTGTCCCCTGCATTGGCAGGCAGATCCTTAACCACTGCTCCACCAGGGAAGTCCCTGTAGGAGTACATTTAAAATGAAATGTTCAATACATATGGGGTTCTACAGAGATAGTCACATGGACATTATAGTTATTTCCCAAGACTTTTAAATAAGGGAGGGGGGGGGTCTCTCCCCTCCCTTATCATGCAGCTCACTTTTTAAAAACTTTATTGAAGTATAGTTGATTTACAGTGTTGTTAATTTCTTCTTTACAGCAAAGTGACTCAGTTATACATATATATATATATATTCAGTTATACATATATATTATATATATGTATTCTTTTTCATATTCTTTTCCATTACAGTTTGTCAAAGGATATGGAATATAGTTCCCTGGGCTATATAGTAGGACCTTGTTGTTTATCCTTCATACATATAATAGTTTGCCTCTGCTAATCCCAAACTCCCATTCCTTCCCTCCCCTACAGCTCATTTCTTGATTGAGGAAGAATATGATAAGGAAATAGTTGCTAGACATCCACCAAATTTTGTCTTCAGTGTACTTCTTGGCTCTTCTTGTTAGACCATAACTAGAATCAAATGCAGCCACCCTTCATGTAGACAGAGTATGTGACTACCAATAACTTGGTCTTACAGAGGTATCAGAATACTCTTGTCCATCTTCCTCATTTCTGAGCTCAAACCTTTAAAAAAAAAAGTCAAGTCCCCTATGATCAATTTAGTAGATGCACACTCCCAGTACATGTTCTGTGATGTTCATTCTTCTCTTTCCCCACCATCTTCCTGACACACCCATACCTCTTATTATACTTACTGAGTATATCATTATTTTGACATCTATTAAATTAGAAGTCTCCAGGAGGTAATATGTTTGTTTCTATACACTGTGCCTAAAACATTGCCTTGGAAAACATTTAAGTGAAATGAGAAATGAATTATGACCATACCTACCTCCCTAACCTAACATGCATCACTAATGAAAAGCCTAATACGTTCCTGACATCAAGCCATACATTCCCTAGAAGAATCTAAAAAATGGAGAATCTCTATGCATACCAAGGAGTTACATATCCACTGATTAAATTATACCTGAAATTTATAGTACATATTTATATATGTGTATATATTATAAATATAGTATGTGATATATCAGTATACACATATATATACTATATGCACGCATACTATGTGATGTCACACATATTGTACATGTGTGTACATATACATAACGTTTAACAGGTATACATATATACACTGTATTTTTAATGAAATATAGTTGATTTATAATGTTAGTTTCTGGTGTACACCAGAGTAATTCATATATATATATATATATATATATATATATATATATATATCTCCTTATTCTTTCCCATTATGGTTTATTACAGGATATTGAATATTGAATATAGTTCCCTGTGCTATACAGTAGGACCTTGTTTATCTATTTTATGTATAGCAGTTTGTATCTGCTAATCCCAAACTCCTAATTTATCCCTCCCTCACCCCCTTTTCCCTTTGGCAACCATAAGTTTGTTTTCTATGTTTGTGAGTCAGTTTCTGTTTCATAAATAAGTTCATTTGTATCATATTTTAGATTGCACATATAAGTGATATCATGGTATTTGTCTGGCTTAGTATGATTATCTCTAGGTCCATCCATGTTGCTGCAAATGGCATTATTTCATTCTTTTTTATGGCTGAGTAATATTCCATTGTGTACATATAACCACATCTTTATCCATTCTTCTGTCAGTGGATATTTAGGTTACTTCCATGCTTTGGCTATTGTAAATAATGCTACTATGAGCATAGGGGTACATTGTATCTTTTCGAATTATGGTCTTCTCAGGGTATATGCCCAGGATTGGGATTGCAGGATCATATGGTAGCTCTATTTTTAGTTTATTAAGGAAGCTCCCTACTGTTTTCCATAGTGGCTGCACCAATTTACATTGCCACCAACAGTGTAGGAGGGTTCCTTTTTCTCCACACCCTCTCCAGCATTTATCATCTGTAGACTTTTTAATAATGGCCATTCTGACTGGTGTGAGGTGATACCTCATTGTAGTTTTGATTTGCATTTCTCTAATAATAAGCGAAGTTGAGCATCTTTTCAAGTGCCTATGGGCCATCTGTATGTCTTCTTTGCAGAAATGTCTATTTAGGTCTTCTGCCCTTTTTTTTTTTAACATCTTTATTGGAGTATAATTGCTTTAAAGTGGTGTGTTTGTTTCTGCTTTATAACAAAGTGAATCAGTTATACATATACATATGTTCCCATATCTCTTCCCTCTTGTGTCTCCCTCCCTCCCACCCTCCCTATCCCACCCCTCTAGGTGGTCACAAACCACCTAGCTGATCTCCCTGTGCTACGTGGCTGCTTCCCACTAGCTATCTATTTTACGTTTGGTAGTGTATATATGTCCATGCCATTCTCTCACTTTGTCACAGCTTACCGTTCCCCCTCCCCATATCCTCAAGTCCGTGCTCTAGTAGGTCTGTGTCTTTATTCCCATCTTACCCCTAAGTATTTCATGACCTTTTTTTTTTTTTTTTCTTAGATTCCATATATATGTGTTAGCATATGGTATTTGTTTTTCTCTTTCTGGCTTAACTTCACTCTCTATGACAGACTCTAGGTCCATCCACCTCACTACAAATAACTCAATTTCATTTCTTTTTATGGCTGAGTAATATTGGCTTGCTTGATTTTTTTTTGTTCTTTAGTTATATGAGCTCTTTGTATATTTTGGGAATTAAGCCCTTGTTATCACATTATTTGCAAATGTTTTCTTCCAGTCTGTAGGCATAAGGTAGGTTTTTATTTGAGGTTTTTCTTGCTTTTTGAGGAAGGCCTGTATCATTATGAACTTCCCTCTAAGAAGTCCGTTTGTTCCTTCCCATAGAGTTTGTATGTATGGTTGTGTTTTCATTGTCATTCGTCTCAAGGTATTTTTAATTTTCTCTTGAATTTCATCATTGACCCATTGCTTTTTTAGTAACATGTTGTTTAGTCTCTATGTAATCATTTTTTTCATGTTTCTTTTTTTGTGGTTGATGTCCAGTTTCATGCTGCTGTTGTCAGAAAAGATGGTTGAAATAATTTCTATCCTCGTAAACTTGTTGAGGCTTGTTTTGTGTCCTAGTATGTGGTCAAGCCTAGAGATTGTTCCATGTTCACTTGAAAAGAATGTGTATTCTGGGGTTTTTGGATATAATGTCCTGAAAATATCAATTAAGTCTAACTGTTCTATTATTTCATTTAGGATCTCTGTTGCCTTATTGATTTTCTGTCTGGAAGATCTGTCCATTGATGTCAGTGGAGGGTTAAAGTTGCCTTCTATAATTGTATTCCCATCAGTTTCTCCTGTTATGTCTGTTAGTATTTGTTTTATGTATTTGGGTGCTTGTACATTGGGTGCATATATGGTAACGAATATAATGTCCTCTTCTTGTATTGATGCTTCTATCATTATATAGTGTTCTTTTTTATCTTTTTTTCATGGCCTTTGTTTTAAAGTCTGTTTTGTCTGATATGAGTATTGCTACCCCTGCTTTCTTGTCATTTCTGTTTGCGTGAAATATCTTTTTCCATCCCCTCACTTTCAATCTATGTGTGTCCTTACCCCTAAAGTGGGTGTCTTGTAGGCAGCATATTGTAGGCTCTTGTTTTGTCCAGTCTGCCATTCTGTATTTTGACTGGACCATTTAGTCCATTGACAAGGTAATTATTGATATGTAATTTATTATTATTGCCATTTTAAGCCTTTTTTCCAGTCAGTTTTGTAGTTCTTCATTTCTTCTTTTTTGTTTTTCCTTCTGTGGTTTCATGGTTTTATTTTGTATTTTGCTTGTGTTCTCTTCTTTTTGGCTGTTGTGAATCTATCGTATGCTTTTGATTTGTGGTTTTCCTGGTTTTCCAGTATGTTAACTCATTATTATATCTGCTTGCTTTAGACTGGTAGTCATATAGGCTCAAACACATTCTAAAAAAAAAAAAAAAAAAAAAACATTTTCTTACTCGCCTCCCCCCATATATTATTATTTTGATGCCCTCCTTTACATCTTCATGTTTATCTTTTTGCTGTCCATTGTAGTTACCATTGCTTTCACAAAATTTTTAATTTTTTAAAATCTGTGTACTGGATTAAATGATTTACTTTCCAATTGATTTTTCTCTTTCCTATAGATTCTTGTTTCTTTGCTATTTAGAGAAGACCTTTCAATATTTCTTTTAGGATAGGTTTAGTATTGTTGTATTAGTTTGTGCTTGTCTGAGAAATTCTTTCTCTGCTTCTATTCTCAGTGTTAATCTTGCTGGGTAGAGTATTGCTGGGTAGAGCATCCTAAGTTGCAGGATTTTGCCCTTCAGGACTTTGAATATATCTTGCCACTCCCTTCTGGCCTGCAACCCTTCTGTAGAGAAATCAACTGATAGCCTTATGGGGCTTCCCTTATAATTGACTCTTTGTTTTTTCTTGCTGCCTTTGGAATCCTCTCTTTAACTTAGTCCATTTTAATTATAATGTCATGTTGTAGGTCTTTTTGGGTTCATCTTGATTGAGACCCTCTGTGCTTCCTGTACCCAAATATCTGTTTCCTTCTTTAGGTTTGGAAAGTTTTCAGCCATAATTTCTTCAAATACATTTTCAATCACCTTTTCTTTCTTCTCCTTCTGGGATCCCTATTAAGTATAGATTGGGATGCTTTATGTTATCCCATAGGTCTCATATATTGCTTTCTTTTTTCTTTTCTTTTTCTTTTTTCTTTCTGTCTGCTGTTCTGATTGGGTGATTTCCATTATTCTGTCTTCCAGTTCACTTATTCATTCTTCTGCATTATCCAGTTTGCTATTAATTGCCTTTAGCTCAGCTTTTGTCCCAGAAAATGAGTTTTCTAATTTTAATTGGCTCCTCTTTATAGTCTCTAGTTCCTTATTACAGTAATCTCCATTTCTTTCGATAGCCTTTCTTAATTCCTTCAGTATTTTCATTACGTCCTCTTTGAACTCGGGGTCTGGTAGACTGGAGAGGTCTGTTTTATTGTTTATTCTTTCAGGGGATTTCTCAGTCTTTTAGTTGGGAGTGTTTCTTGTGCTTCTTCGTTTTACTTATATTTCTCTGACTCTGAGTGTAGGAGAAACAGTTATCGACTGTGGTTTTGAAGGGCTGTTTTTGTTTGGCAGTGTCCCTATGTAACCACCATGAATCTGATATTTTTGGTGTGAGAGCTTTTTTTTTAATATGGATGCCTGCCTTGTCTTTCCTCAGTGTGTGCTGGCCATTATCACCTTGATAGGGGGTGTGACTGGTGTTGTGGTGACCAGAGCCTGTGCTCGATATTGAGTGGGAACTCCTCTTTGTTCTGGTGTTGTCACAGCCCTGCTAGGGGCAGGGTCTGCTCCCCAGTTGTTGTAGATGCCCCCAGATCACTTTCTGAACTGCAGTATGAGGTAGGCAGGACTGGAGCGCTCCTGCTAGGAGAGGAGACACTGAGTATTTTGTCTGCAGGAGCTGTCCACTGGGAATTGCACTCTGTGGTGTAGCCTGTCACCCACTGTGTGGGCTCACAAAGTACACTGTTTTTGTCCCTGCCTTTGGCCCCGCCTCAGCTGTGGGAATTGAGGCAATCAGCCTGGGTGTCCCTCAGGTGCTGTGCTCACAGAGCCACTAGTGGAGGTCCATTGGTGCAGAAGCACTGAATTCAGGCATGGGAAGTGCCATAGTTGTGCACCTGGATCTGCCATGTGAGCTACTGGGTCAGCCCAGACCCTGGCTCTGCCTCTGTGTTTGTGGGCCCATGGAGCCTGCAGCTACTATCACTGGATCCACCCCAGCCAGGGGAGCATCAGTAATCCACTTGGATATCCCACAGTCTCTGAGTTTACAAAGCTGCAGGCGGCACCACTGGAACAGGGCTCAGATTTCAGCCCTGCTTCCTAAGTTGTGAGGCCCTTGGAGATTGGCTTGGATTTGAACCCCACCTCTGTATGTGGGCAACCTGTGAGTGCTTGCATGCTCCCCGAACTTGTAGAGGCAGAGCTGTGCCCAATGTGATCATTCAGAAAATGAGGCTGCTATGGCAGGCCCTGCCCCTCCCTTTGAGCGCTCATTTTAACAATGGGGCTTCAATGGTGGACCCAGACTCCTTCCTGCGCACACCCCTGGTTGCAGTTTGGACCACACTCCAGCACCTTCATGCTGTCTCCAAGCAGCCAACCCCAGTCCTCTTCCTGGGTCTCTTGGCTGCAGCCCAAGTTTCAGTACCCAACCTCTGCACACACCTACAGACACGTGTCTTGGTCTAGGAAGTGCAGGGAGGTGGCACCGACCCTCTGTGCTCTTCTCTCCCTGTTCTGCCTGCCACAGGGCAGCTGCTGCACTCTTCCTTGATCCTCTGGAACTCGCTTTCTGTCTCAGCTGATCTCCCTACCTGTGAAGGATCTTCCCAGGGTGAGGGAACATTTCCTCTTTCACAGCTCCCTCTCAGGGGTGCAGGTCCCATCCCAATGCCTTTTTTTTTTTCTCACCTCCTCCCATAGACATACGAAATCTACACCTACATATAGGGCAGTTCCTCCTGAAGAAAACCTGGGTGCTGAAGGAATGGCTACCACACATAGGAGGACCAGATAGAGACAGATAAGAAAGAGAGAGACTTGATATTCATGGTGACCCCACCCCTGACAACTTGTAGTCAGGAGAAATATTGCTGAGGGGCCAAGTGCAGACTTGTCTTCCCTGGGGCACAGTGAAAAAACAGCATTATAAAGGGCACCTAGACTATGTAGGAAGGAAATCCATTTATTAACCCTAGAGCTTCTGCCAAATGAGCAGGAAACTGCTGGAGTCCTCTCTGAGGTCAGTGGAAATAGCGAGTACCATGGTTGGAGTCCCCCTGGCCTGTACCCACTCTAGCTGCCCCACCAAGGCCCCCTAGGCCCAGAGACTGCCCCTGGCCTGGGCCCACTCCAGCCCCAGCCACCCTGCCAGAGCATCCTTGGGCACAGTGCTCCCCAGGGACTTCCCAAGGCCCGTGCCTGCTCCAGCCAGCCTGCCAAAACCACCAGGTGCAAGCAGTCTACACAGGGGATGCTTTCACAGAAGGTCGCTCCTTCAAGATCAGGTAGAGGTAGCTGTTTTACCTAATTCACAGAAACAAAAAGACAAAAGTCAAACAAAATGAAACAGAGGAATATGTTCTAAAATTGAACCCAAGAAAGAAAAAATATAATTCAAGGAAAAAAAAAACCTTAATGAAATGGAGATAAGTAATTTACCTGATAAAGAAAGAAACGGTCATAAGGGTGCTTACTGATCTTGGGAGAAGAATGGAGGAACTCAGGGATAACTTCAGTGGAGACTTAAAAAATATAAGAAAGAACCAATCAGAGCTGAATAATACAATAACTGAAATTAAAAAAAAAAAACACTAGGGAGAATCAACAAAGATTAGATGATACAGAAGAACAAAAAAGTGATTGGGTGATTTCCACTATTCTGTCTTCCCAATAAGAACAGCAAAAAGAAGGAAAATAAAGGAGGACAGTTTAAGACACTTCTGGGACAACATCAAGCATAGTAACATTCACATTAAAGGGTACCAGAAAGACAAGAGAGAGATAATGGGACAGAAAACATATTTGAAAAAATTGTGGCTGAAAACTGCCCTGAGTTGTTTTGCTTGGGAAGGACATCTAGGTACAGGAATCACAGAGAGTCCCAAACAGGATGAACTCGAAGACATATCATAGTTAAAATGGCAGAAGTTAAAGAGAGAACCTTATAGGTAGCAGGAGAAAAACAAATAATCACATACAAGGGAAACCCCATAAAACTATAAGCTGATTCTTCAGAAACTTTACAGGCCAGAAGGGAGTTGCAGGGTATATTCAAAGTGTCAAAAGGGAAAAAAAAAAAAAATAGAACTTATAACCTAGAATGCTCTATCCTGCAAGGTTATCATTTAGAATTGAAAGAGAAATTTCCCCAACAAGCACAAACTAAAGGAGTTCATCAATAACTCTTTTAAAAGAAATGTTAATGAGTCTTTTTGAAATGGAAAAGAAAAATCCACAGCTAGAAATAAAATACATGAAAGGAAACATCTCACTGGTTAAGAGCAAGTATATGGTAAAGGCAGTGGATCAGCTGTTTAAAAAGGTAGTATGAAGGTTAAAAGACAAGTAGTACAATCAACTATAATCACAGTAAGTAGATAAGGGTAAACAAAATTTTAAAATGTTAAATACGACATCAAAATGCAAAACCTTGAGGGGAGATGAAAAATGTAGTGCTTTTACAGTGCCTTTTAACTTAAATGACTATCAGCCTAAAATATATGTCTGTATATATGTAGGTTGATAAATATGAACCTCGTGTTAACTGCAAACTAAAAACCTACAAAGGGTACACAAAACATAAAGAGAAAGGAATCCAAACGTAACACTAAAGGAATCTATCAAACCACAAAATAAGAAACCAAGAGGAAAAAGACAGAAGAGAGGAGAATTACGAAAACAACCAGAAAACAAGTAACAAAGTAGCAATCATTATATACCTGTCTATAATCACTTTAAATGTTGGCGGACTAAATTCTCCAGTCAAAAGACGTAGGGTGCGTGGCTGAACGAATAAAAAAAAAACAAACCCATTTCTTTGCTGCTTGCAGGAGATTCACTTCAGGTTTAAAGACAGAGTAAAACTGAAGGGATGGAAAAAGATACTCCATGAAAATGGAAATGAAAAGAAAGCTGAGGTAGCAGTACTCATGTCAATCAAAATAGATTTTAAAACAAAGATTGGGCTTCCCTGGTGATGCAGTGGTTGAGAGTCTGCCTGCCGATGCAGGGGACACGGGTTTGTGCCCCGGTCCGGGAAGATCCCACATGCCGCAGAGCGGCTAGGCCCATGAGCCATGGCTGCTGATCCTGCACGTCCGGAGCCTGTGCTCCTCAATGGGAGAGGCCACAACAGTGAGAGGCCCGCGTACTGCAAAAAAACAAACAAAAAAAACCCTCAAAGACCAACAAAAGACATGGAAGGACATTATGTAATGATAAAGGGGTCAATCCAAGAAGAGGATATAACATTTTTAAACATTTATGCACCCGAGATAAGAGCACCTAAATATGGAAAGCAAGTATTTCAGACGTAAAGGGAGAAATAGCAGTACAATGATAATAAGTGGATTATTTAAGTCTCCTACTATCAGTGGATAGATCATCCAGAGAAAATCAATAAGGAAACACTGGCATTAAACAACACATTAGACCAGATGGACTTAATAGATATGTAAGAGATCTCTATACCCAAAAGCATCAGAATAAACATTCTTTTCAAGAGCACACAGAACATTCTCCAGGATAGGTCCTGTGCTAGGCCCCAAAACAAGTCTTCGTAAATTAAAGAAGATTGAAATCACATCAAGTATCTTTTCTGACCACAACAGCATGTAACTAGAAATCAACGACTAGAAGAAAATGGGAAATAGTACAAACACGTGAAGACTAAACAACATGCTACTGTATCAGTGGGTCACTGAAGAAACGATGCAACGAAACCAATGGGTCTTTGAAGAAATCAATGAGAAAATTAAAAAATGCCTTGTGCTTCAATTTTCATTTGTCTCAACTGTTCAAAATGTATAAGATAACAGCAAAAGTAGGTTTTTGAGGGAATTTCATAGCAAAAGTGCTATTACTAAGAAGTGTCAGTTCTTGTAAAACATCACTGAGTTAGTATCACTTTTTGTAATCATGCATATACTGTAATAAAAGGCTATTAAAAGTATAATTTATCTTAGAGGTTTTAAAATATTAACATTAAAAAAAAGATGTTGTGGTATTTTACAATAGAAACTACTGGCTCCTAGTATACATCATTGTCCCTGAAAATTTTTCATTAGATTCTATGTGTTATGTACTTCCGTTCTTTCTTCCTATATGTCATTATATACAGCTTAAATGGTGGATATTGCCTCTGAGAAAAGGGATATGGGACACAAGGATTAAGAAGACAGAGTAGGAGTAGTGCAACAGTAGACATTCCTGTGGGCCAGAGAAGAAAAGGGTTTCAGATAATGGATGGATGCCTGCATGCATGGATGCATGTATATGCGTGTGTGTGTGTGTGTCTGTGTGTGTATGGTATGCATGTAGTTTTTTTTTTCATCTTCCTTCTGCCCTAGTCTTTGCCTCCAGTTGGCCTATAGACACGTTTTGCTAGTTCTCAACATAAATTGTGTTATTTACCAACATTTAAAAACTGTATGTGTTTTCATAAAACTTAGATTTCTGGCTCTCCTTGAAAAGTTGAAAGAGCTAGCAACATTGGGCCCACCTTCTCACACTGTTAGACTTTAATGGAGCTATTTCCCTGCAGCTCTCTTCAGACCGGGGAAATGTGGCTTCATCCTTCACAGTTTCTACCACTCCCAGTATTCTCTACACGCTGAAATAGAATGTCCATCATTCACCTTTGCCTTTGAGCTCTTCTCTGTGTTACGCCTAAGCTGTTCCAGTCTTTTTGTAACTTACACATATAGGTCCTAACTTCTGGATTGTGGGAAAGCAGATGCAGTGAGTTGCCCATGGGCTATATTGCCTGAACAGTATATACTATTAACAACATGAGCTTTGGATGTATACTTGATTTAGCTTTAGGTTCCAGCTCTGCCACTTACTAGCACTGTGATCTCTAATATCTTTAAAAGCTACATACAAAAATTGAGTTTGCAGGGGCTTCCCTGGTGGCGCAGTGGTTGAGAATCTGCCTGCCAATGCAGACGACACAGGTTCGAGCCCTGGTCTGGGAAGATCCCACATGCCATGGAGCAACTGGGCCCGTGAGCCACAATTACTGAGCCTGCGCGTCTGGAGCCTGTGCTCCGCAACAACAGAGGCCGCGATAGTGAGAGGCCTGCGCACCGCAATGAAGAGTGACCCCCACTTGCCACAACTAGAGAAAGCCCATGCACAGAAATGAAGACCCAGCACAGCCATAAATAAATAAATAAATAAATACATTGTGTATTATTAAAAAAAAAAAAAAATTGAGTTTGCAGCAGTAGTTAAGATTATTAGTAGGTTTTCCCAATAGAGTGGATGGGTGTGTGGGTGTGAATATACAGAGAAGGTGAGGGGCGGGAGTGGAGGAGGGAGGGGAATAAGGGGAGGGAGGGGAGGGAGAGAACATATGAGAAGATAAGGAATTGCCTTATAGGGTTATGTATACTGACAACTCCCAAGATCTGCAGTTGGCAGGCTAGAGACCCAGGAGAGCTGATGGTACAGTTCCAGTTTGAAAGCTGATAGGCTCCAGACCCCCCAAAAATCTGTGTCTCAGTTTGAGTCCAAAGACCAGCAAAGACCAAGGTCCAGTTCATCTAGTTAGGCAGGAGGAGCTTCCTCTTACTCAGCTTTTTGTTCTGTTCAGGTCTTCACTTGATTGGATGGGGCCCACCCACATTGAGGAGGCCAATCTTTTTTGCTCACTTTCCTGATTCAGGTGTTAATCTCATCCACAAAAACCCTCACAGACTCAACCAAAGTAAAGTTTGGCGAAACGTCTAGGTACCCTCGGCCCAGTCAAGTTTATACATAAATTAACCATCATATTAACTTACGGTTTTTGAAAGGATAAATGAGATAATCCCTGCAAAGCACTTTAGTACAATGCCTAACTCATAGTATAATTAAAGTAAATATTACTTAGCATTACTAATATCATACTTTTTCCTAGTTTTTTAACTCTTTCTTGTCTGGATGTAGTTTCTGATTTCCTTATACAGTGGACCCCCCACCCAAGACACACACGCACTAGAAAAATCCATGGGTAACTTTACAGTCAGCCCTCCGTATTTGGGTTTCCACATCTGTGGATTCAACCAACCACGGATCGTGTGGTACTGTAGTATGTATTTATCCAAAAAATATGCATAAAAGTGAACCCTTCCTGTTCAAACCTGTGTTGTTCAACGGTACTTTGCTTGAAATCTCATCAAAGGAGAAGACAGACCTTTAGGTACGGGCATGGATGAGAAAGGAAAGGGAAGAAAACTAGCCTGTGCTGAGCCCCTTCCTATTGTATCACGGGTAATATTTATCTATTTGCACTCAACATTTTTCTGAAGTGAGCATCATTCCTCACATTCATTTCACAAGTAAATATACTCAATCCCAAGTAACTTACCAATTCAAACACCAAACTGGTGGATAAAATGGTTTTCCAACATAGGTCTTTCCAACTCTAAAACCCCTATTTGTTCCCTTCTAGGGAAGTGCCTCTTGACTCTTTGCCACACGAATCTGAGCATATGTATAATAATGTCTCAGAACCACCAAGGAGTTACCAAAGCTGAGATTCCCAGTTTATACTTACACAGATTTTGTATCAAGTATGCCACATGTACATTCTAAGAGGGAAGTTATTTAGTTGAATTTTCTCTGAGCTAACCCTAAGTTTATTTGAAGAGCCAGGAGGATAGCTTTATTTCCAGAACTCAGTACTCTTCCCCAATCACAGGCAAACATAGAGATACCACTATAGAGAATATTGAAACACAGGATGAGAGCAAAGAAAAGATTCCCAGGGATACCCACAACTTCACATTAAATGCTTCTCATAAACATTGCCTTAAATTTTTAATGAAAGCCAAATAAAATGATTCATTTGTTGTAAAGAGGGGTAGTTTAACTATATATTCATTGGTAGTATTTCAGTCAACAGTGCAGATCAATAGCAATGACAAAAAAATGTTGTCTTTAAGGGTAAATATAAACTGTTTAACATGATTTGTAAATGTATGTTCATATTTTGATGGTGGTAGGAATCTAAGCCAATGTAAAAATTTCAGTTTTTGCTTAATGTTTTTTAAATTTATTTTTCAATCATAATTTTAGAGAGAATATAGGATACTACTTAGTGGAATGCAAAGGTAGTTATATACATATGGGGACACTAATAGTACTAAAATTAGAATTATTAGACCTGAGAACTAAAATCGCAAATTTTCTATCTGTTGCAGAAATAAAATGCTGTCAAATCCCAGGAAGTACACTAAAAATGGGATGAACTATTCCTGAATAACCTAGGACATAGGTTGTAACTTCTCTGCAACTCATTTTTCTTTCTTACAAAATGGGAGAATGGTGTTATATATTTCATAGCATTTGTGACAATTGAGTATTAAATAAGTTAATAATTAAAGTTGATATTGGACAAGGACTTTTGGCCGTCAGTCATTTCCCATAATCCTATGCAAGAAAGGTTAAATAACTTGTGCAACTTCATATGGTTAAGAAGCATGAAGCAGGAATCTAACCTGAGCAGTCTGATTCAAGAATATGTACTTCTGGCCAGTGTCTTGCACTTCTGGCTATGACTGATCAGTAAATGGATGAAAAAAGTATTCAGTACATAAATGTTGTTGAAGGTTGTTATCATAAAAATCTTTTAAAATATATTTTCTTGGAATAAAAATCTTTCTTTAAAGCAATAGAAAAATATATTGTAGATTCCCTTTGATTCAGTTATCTCTATCCATATCAAAAAAGAAAGGCCAATTTCCCTTGATTTGTTCTTAGTGAATCAACTGCTCCCTTCTCTAAATTCACACAAAGCATTTACTCCAAATAGTACTCTATGTTGAACTAAATTGTCCTGCCACATTTCTTTCTACTGTAAAGGTTGAAAAACTTCTTTGGCTCTAGAATTAATGCTTCATGAAAGATTCATAATTTCATATAGATTACCAATAATGAGTTTACAGTAATGTTTGGTAGTTCTTCTATGCCATGAAATTGGATTAATGAAGACCTGGACCTCTGGTCTTCTTGAAAGAAGATGAGTATTTCTTTGATAACTTTTTATCTGTCTCCACTTAATTTTGTGTGTTCTGGGCTCTAGAATTTGATGATTGCTCTCCCTAGGTGACAATAGGTAAGTCAGCTAAGGACTGACTCATTATCTCTGCTGTTAAATAGAATCTAACTCTTTTGGACATTTGATCTAGGACTTTCATATTCATTTCCTTGCTTGATACCTAACTTTCTCTGCTGTCATGTCACTGTGGGTTGCCCAATCACTTTGTATGGTTACATTTCTTGGTGCTTATTTCCATAGTGTATTTACCCTATTCTTACATTTGTTTTAGGTCATTTTCTCCACCTCCTTTTGTCTGTCACTTAAAATTTTAGCTAGTAAATAATCTAAGAATAGCTATATTGTTTTTTACAGATTATTCTTTTTTCTCTATGGAATCTTGTTTCAGTATGCCACTAGAAATGAACTCAGCATTTTGTTCTGGAGATAGATTTTTTTTTTCCCCCAGAGTCCTTGTTCTTGGTACTACACTGCCTATCCATGCTTTCAAATCTGTGTTTTATCTGATTTTCTGTTGGATGTGCTTTCCTAATATTTATAGCATATATCTACTCCTAGCATTTCATTCCTTTTTAACACAGTTTTACAAGCTTCCTACAGCTTTCATGCTAGCAGCTTTTGTTTGAATCAGAATTAATTTGAAAGTACACATTCTCCCTGTAAATTCCCTTAGCTTCTAAGTTGGAACTGTAGCATACTAGGCAAGACTTCATCAACTACTCTCATTTCAGACGAATGAGGTTTCTGTTATATGTAGATGAACATTAAAGTCCCTAACTTTAGTAGGTACCGAGATTAAGGTGTACTGTGTGCTGTGTAACACTGTTCAAGAGCCCTGTAATAATTACAGTAGTATATTGCATATGGCTGTTTCTTACCGTAAAAGTTCATGATGAAATACAGTGGAATCAATTCTGTGTTTTATGTGCACACTCCCCCTCCCCCACCATGTTGTCATGATCCAAGGCTAAACTTCAAAATATTTAGAGTAGCCGTACTCAAAACAAATTTTTGGAATATTAATTATGAAGGTATTTCTTGAGAAACAGTCTTTACAAACTGGTGGAAAACTCCTAGTTGAGGCTATCTCAGCACTGGTTCTGTTTTCTCCTGGTGGATGATGGGGCCTTTTTTGAGTTGATTTGAAATACTGTGGAACCAGTATACACTGAATCAGCAGAACATATACTGTTGATATCAATTCTAGAGCTACAGTGTAAGGCCTGAGTCTAAAAGCTTCAGAAGCTTCTCAGATCAAGTGAAAGTCCCCCATGGGTAGTGTTCCTTCACTAGAGACCTTTGGCTCAAGGAAACCAGGTGTACATCTAGTGCTGACCTGAATAGCTACCCAGTTTCTGCTGAGGTTCTGTATTTATGGCCAAATAAATTGGAAACAGTCTCATCATGCATATTCATGTACATGTATGGTTTTGTCCTGCTACTCTGAAACCCTCCCTACATGAAGCACATATTAAATTAGTGTTAAAAGAAAAAAGCATTCATGGGCTAATACGTTTAAGAAATAGTATGTTTATAAACATCTGGCTATCAAGCGTTCCATTTAGGATTTCTCTCTTTATGCATTTCAATAATTTGCTGGGAAGTCCTTGTTACCATATTTTGTTATTATTCACAAAGCATATTCTTGAAACTTTTTTATTTTAAATTAGTCTTTTTTACTCAGATTCAACTTCAGTCTTAAGATGGTAAATAACTTTTAAAGAGACACACAAAAACTGATGGCATTTATATTTCAGGAAAAAAACTGACAGACTGAATAGTTGATTTCTTTTTCCCTCTAACTGAAGCAGATTCTTTTGAAATTTTTTAAAAGTACATTGTTTCTAATTTAAACATTTAAAAACTGGACCCTAAGTTTTTTGGCTTCTGACAATGTCATCGAAGAAAATTTTCGAAATCTATTAAGACACCTCTAAAATCTTACTAAGTTTGTGCTCCATACTCTTTTGTGACATACTTTCAAACCATGTAAAAGTATGTTATGTGAATATACTTTCTCAAATTTTATTCAATAGTAACATTGTAATCCTTAGTTTCATATTATTTCCAGCTGTTAGCATTTTAATGAAATTCATATTGGTGTCTCTAAATACTAAAATTAAAACCTGGTTTGTAATTTTTAATTGAATTTGATCAATGTCATAATTCTTTAGTGCTTATCTGATCATCCACAGGTTTATAAGACCATAATCTCTCATCTATTGGAGAATTATGCTCATATATCCTAAAACTGTTCCTAGAGTTTAGCAGTAAGCACTGGAACCTGAAATGATTTTCTCAAGTTTGTGCAGTCAGTCGGTTGTGGAACAAGGTCTCAAACCCCGTGTCTCTTGCTGCCTGCTCTAGTCGACCGGCTGTCATACTGTTTAACCTTGTTAAGATTGAAGGCTTAATATTTGTTAGGTTAAAATTTATGGAAAAAAAAACTGCATTTTACTAAGTCAGATGAGGTAGCAACTTTATTTGACATCTTATATGAATGGATTAGTTTTCAGTTTTCATTTTGTTCCTGAAATCATTTTATAGGGAAAGCAGAATTGGTGGTAAACACTAGCCCCTTCTGAGTATTTTGATGAGTTGTGCTTGCTTTTCATTCTTCCTTGTGAAATCACAATGGTGATATTCAGCAAATGTTTGTCTTAACCATGTGACCTTCTAAAGGACCTATTAATATATTATGCATAATACATTGTAGGTATATTATGCATTAATACAATATATGTGCTCTTCATTATTACGTTTAAACAAAATGTCATACCTTGACTCATAAATGAATTAATCATAATTAGATTACTTACTGCTAGTCTGCAATGAGGCTAAATGCTCTTTTTAAGTTCTAGATCATTTAATACTCAAGATAGTATATGTCCTTTTCTCAAAGAAATCGAGCCACATAGTGGCAATTAACATTCCCAAGGGCATACCATTTGTAAGTGGTGGCCCTTGACTATCAACCCAGACAGTCTGTGTCCAGAGCCTGCACACCTAATTATTGCAATATACTGTCATCATTTGTGTTGGTACTGGATATTTTACACAGGTAAAACTATGGTGATTATATCATTTACTATTAAATATTCCTAGTTGACATTTTAGTTCGTGAATACATTCTTCTCATTTTCTTTAGTCTTTTAATAGGACACCTCACACACAAAAAATTACAATGTGTCTGGCATCAGAGTCCATGGTAATAAATACATGTTATAAACTGGATTAAATGACTATAGAATTTACAAAACCAGCATTCTGGGTTTTTTTTCCTTTCTCAGTAGGTCTTTTAAAAATAATATTCTCCATGGATTACTCAACTGGAGAATCTTGGTGGAATAATCTATCCTACTTAGATGACAATTCATGGTGAGGGGGTAAATGGTAGAGAGAATTAGGAGAAGCAGGGCAAACTGTACCAAACACATGGGCCAGTTTGTCATAACTTAGGATTCTAATGCTTCTTCTTTTGTTTGTACAAAACACTATAAGTGAAAGTGCTAAAAGGTAGTTTCAGAAACGAGGCTTATGTTTCTTAATGAATCCTTAAAATCTGTGAGTGATACTACACAAAACAGAGGCTTTTGCTGTGAGACAAATGTACCTTTCGTTTCAAGCCTTTGGTCCATAAGTTTATGAATCAAAAATGAATAGTTTTCAAGGGAATTTCATTAATATGAGAGCAATCAGGATAACAGAAATAGTCAATTAGGATAACAGAAAGTCAATCCTGTAACAACCAGTAGGATCTAAATATAATAGTGTCATAGATATATAATTTGCTTTAACAAAACTTAAAATTTGAAGAGAAGTTGACAAAACATAACCACTGTATTGTGTTATAATGCTACAGTGAATATTTTGTAAAGGGTAAATAGCTTGGTAAATTGAAAAAAATGTTTTACACAATCTTTTTTTTTTTTTTTTTTTTTTTACAGTTTTCAATGTTTTTTTTTTTTTTCTCTCTAAGGAACAACAAATTGATGTATATATTTGGGAGAAGTTGATGTTGCTCTTTGTAACCAACATTGGTACCAATTTTTAAAAAAACAAATGCTTTGAAAAAATATCCAAGTCCTTTTCATTTTTAACTTTTTGTTTACTTTGCAATTGAGTTATAGGAGTTCTTTATATATTTCAAATATTAATGCTTTATCAGATATATGGTTTGCAAATATTTTCTCCTACTCTTTAGATTGCCTTTTCATTCTGTTTCTTTTGCTGTGCAGGAGCTTTTTAGTTTGATGTAGTCCCACTTTTCAGTTTTTGTTTCTGTTGCCTTTGTTTTTATTGTTATATCCAAGAAATGATTGTAAAGATTGTTAAGTAGTTTTTTCTCCTGTGTTTTCTTCTAGGAGTTTTACAGTTTCAGGTCTTACATTTCACTCTTTCGTCCATTTTGAGTTGATTTTTGTGTATGGTGTAAAGTATGGATCCAATTTTATTTTCTATGCATGTGGATATCCAGTTTTCCCCAGGCCATTAGTTGAAGAGACTGTCCTTTCCCATTGTGTGTTCTTCACTCTTGAAGATCAGTTGACTGTACGTAGGGGATTATTTCTGGACTCTGTATTCTGTTCCACTGATTATATGTCTGTCCTTATGCCAATATTATACTGTTTGGATTTTGTAGCTTTTTAATATATTTTGAAGTCAGGAAGTGAGATGCCTTTGTTGTTCTTAAGATTGATTTTGGCTATTTATGGTATTTTGTGGTTCTGTATGAATTTTAGGATTGTGTTTCTGTTTCTGTAAAAATGCCATTGGGATTTTGATGGAGGTAGCACTGAATTCAGTGTTGGACATACAAATATACATACAATAGGTATATGAAAAGATGTTCAGCATCATTCATCATCTGGGAAATGTGAATGAAAACTATAATGAGGTATCACCTAACACCTGTTAGGATGGCTATTATCCTAAAAGAAATTAAAAAAGATAATAAGTGTGGATGAGAATGTGTAGAAATTGGAATGCTTCTACACAGTTGGTGGGAATGTAAAATGGTGCAGCCACTATGTACAACAATATGGAACTTCCTCAAAAAAAATTAAAATGGCACTACATAATCCAGCAATCCCACTTATGGGTATATAGCTAAAAGAACTGAAATCAGGATCTGAAAGGGATATCTGCACTCCCATGTCAACTGTAGCATTATTATTCACAATAGCCAAGACATGGAAACAACCTAAGTGTCTATTGACAGATGAATAGATTTTTTTTAATGTGGTAAATACATACAATGGAATATTATTCAGCCATTAAAAAAAAAGGAAATACTGCCATTTGTGACAATATGGATGAACCTGGTGGACATTATGCTAAGTGAAATAAACCAGTTGTAGAAGGATAAATACTGAATGATTCCACTTAGGAAGAATCTAAAATAGTGAAACTCAAAGAAACAAAGAGTAAAATGATGGTTGCCAGAGGGTGGGGATAAGGGGGGCTTGGGGTATTGGCCGTTCAACAATTATAAAGTTGCAGGTATACAAAATGAACAAGTTCTAGAGATCTCCTGTACAACACAGTGCCTATAGCTAACAAGTCAGTATTGTACATCTATAAATTGGTTGGAAGTAGATGTCATGTTTAAATGTTTTACCACAAAAACAAAACAGTGGGGCAGCAGGAAACCTTTCAAGGTGATGAATATATTTATCATCTTGATTTTGGTGATGGTTTCACATACGTATGCATATCCCCACACTCAACAAATTGTATACTTTAATCATGTCCAGGTTTTTTGAATGTCAGTTATACCTCAATAAAGCTGTTAAAAAAAAGCTGAACTTATTTGCATGTTTTGTTTATGAATTAATGATGTACATTTCATCCTAAAAAATGATGTATATAGAAGAAAACATGTTGTTGGGGGTATATACTTGTGATTTTCACCTTTTTCCCATTCTCCTTTAAATATAATGCAAGTTCATTTTTTAGAGAAAAAAAGTATTTCTATAACAGTAAATTATTAATTACATCTGTAGATTTAATCATATTGACCTTATTAGACAATTTAAATGAATATTTTTATTAGGGTAGCGTCTCAGAATAAGTCCACATGTTCCATGTTTTTAATGTATTTTTTGATGAATACCAACTGCTTAAGTTGTGGCATTTCTTTATACTTATTTAATTACTAGCTTCAGGGTTCAAAGAGTACTGCTTTGGACATAATTTTAATAACTTGCTATAAAGACTGAGTTTATCAACAGTCCTGTGCTCTTCAGTTGTGTATTAATTGTATAATAGTAAAAGTATATCTGGAAAAGGGAAAAAGCATATAATATACTAAATAATTTCTAAGTAAGTGTTTGTCTAAGTTAATTAGTAGCCTGACTGTAAGTTAGTCATTAAGTTGTATTGGCTGTAAGGTTTTGAAGTCATAGTCTGAGGCCTAAATATTCCCTTGCCAAAGATCATCAAAATCATCAAGTGACTTAAAGACAGTAGGTTGCCAATTTGTTAAAGGTCAAGAAGCTGGAAGAATTGGTTGAGCTTTAGAGGTTGCATTTATTGGGAACTAAGTTTTCCAACTAATACCACAAAAATTGAGAATGATAGACTCAGGTTGGCAGGGTTTCAGCCACCAGCTGCCTCTTAATGACTTTCCCAGCTGTGATAGTTGTAGGACTGAGTTTTAGGCTGTATCCTTAATTTGGGGTTGTTCATTTATTTATGTAAAGGTAAATATTTTATCTAAGGCTTTTTTTTCTTTAGTGTATGGGCAACAAATTAGAGTGAATTTCAGAACTACTTTAGTTGGTAAAAATTCCTTTCAAGTCTACTCACTTCTTTTATAAAAATGGAGTATTTTCTAAATGTCTTAGATTGAAATGGAATGCTCTATATAGTTAATTATAAACTTCCCCTTTTCTGTTGACAGTCTACTTGGCAGAGAAAGAATAGAAAAGGGCTAGTACTGCTCATAGATTCAAAGCGGCTCTTGAATCTGGTTGTAACAGGAAAGGATAATAGGAGAAAACATGCTAGCCAGGTCCCCGGACGTCCCACTTTTCATCCACCCCAGTGCAGACATGGCCCTGCAGAGAGGTCATGGGCAAATTCTCTGAAAAACACCAATAGTGAGAAGTGATGGGTGGAAACTGAGCCCAGATTATACCTCCAGAGTTATTTCATCTTGTGATATATTTTCAGATCTATTCCATAAACTCATCAATAGAGACATAAACTTCATAATAGCTTTAGTCCTTATTACTGGATGTAAATTATAAACCAAGTTTTGGATACAATAGGAGGAATATCAGCCCATTTAGGAAAACAAGACATGTCAGGTGTCCAAGCATTATAAAAGAAAACAAAGGAGACTATTATACTAGACAAACATATTTAGTGGAGCAAATAGAAAAAGAATGTAAAATAAGTGTAATGAATTTGTTCAACAAGATGAAAGAAGATGGTGATACCATGAAATAGAAAAAACAATTATTAAAAGAAATGAACCAATTAGAAATATTTGTATGGGAATACATGGTAGTCAGAATAAGAACTCAGTAGGTGGATGAGTTGAAGAGCCAGATGAAAGCTTCTGGAAGACTAGTTATCTGGAAGGCAAAGAGAACTTTCCGTGGACTTACATCAAATGGGGAGGCACAAGTAGAATTATTCAATATAAATTTAAATTACACATGAGTTCCAATCTGACATGTATAGGGTGATATCTTATTGTGGTTTTGATTTGTATCTCTGAGAATTAGTGACACTGAGCATTTATTCATATACCCGTTGGCCATTTGTATAACTTCTTTAGATAAATGCCTAATTCCTTAAACGATTTTTAAATCAGATTGTTAGTTTTTGTTTTGTTTTTTCAATGTTGAATTGTAGGAGTTCCTTACATATTTTGGAGATTCTCTTTTTAAGATATATGGTTTGCGAATATCTTCTTCTATATGTTGACTTTTCATTTCGTTTGTTTCCTTTATTATGCAGAAGTGTTTAGTTTGATGTACTCTGTTGTCTATTTTTGCCTTTTTTGCCTATGCTTTTAGTGTCATATCCATGAAACCATTACCAAGACCAGTGTTATAAAGCTTTTCCCTTGTGTTTCCTTCTAGGTTTTAGAGTCTCAGGTATAAAATTTAAGCCTTCAACCCATTTTGAGTTGATTTCTGTGTCTGGTGTAAGATACCGATTGAATTTCATTATTTTACTTGTGGATATCCAGTGTTCCCAGGGCTGTTTGTTGAAGAGATTTATCTTTTTTGTGTGTTCAGGAACCCTTATCAAAGACATGTTGACTATATATGTGCAGATTTATTTCTGGGGTCTCTATTCTTTTCCATTGGTCTATACGTCTGTCTTTATGCTAGTACCGTATTGCTTTGATTGCATAACACTGTAATATGTTTTGAAACCAGGTAACACTTCCATGAGGCTCATTATAAAGTGTCATAAAATACATTAATTTGATAGGATGCTTGTCTTATACCCTTGCGTGCCTTCTTCCAAAGACTTTCAGTTTGGATACTAGATTCCAATTATCCAAAATAAGTAGAAGGATATGTGAGGTACTTAAACTATTAAGAACTTAGGGTGATCAGAAACAAGATTGCTAGAATCTTCACCCTTATAAAGGACTACAGTATTTTCAATTGAATTAATGAACTTCTTTTATTACCATAGAAAAAAATAGGCACATTTTGTAGATGTTCTCTAAAATAGATGCTAACATTTATTATTCATGATTTTATGCTTAAATTTCTCTATTTTTCATCTAATCATAACCTCTTAATTATTAAGAACACCTTATAGAATGTAAGGCTATTCATCATTGTTGACAGTGTCAAGAAAGGATCTACGATTTATATTGTAATATATCTATTAGTATATACATTTCATTATCCTATTTTGCTAGAAGTTCATTATTTGAAATAAAAACTAAAAATGAGACATGTAAATAACTGAAAATAATAGGAAAATTCTGAGGTATTAGGAGTGTTTAAAAAAGAGTATTTCTGTTGGTAGAAAATAAAATTTTGTGAATACAAGATAGGAATGATCATTTACACTAATACTTCCCACATGTTTTATAGTTGAGTACTACAAGTAAACTTAATGCCTAATGAGACCTTTCTTACTAGGAGGCTATAGTTCTGCGATTGAGACTCTATATTTTTAGACATAAACTTTGAATGCTATTACTTCCTACTTCCTCATAAAACTTGCTTCTCCAAATGTCCCATTTCCTAACTTTCTTAGTAGAGCAGTGTATGTTGGCTTTTGCTTTTATTCACAAGCATCAATGAAAACTGTCCAAGTTTACAAATTTCTTTGTTGCTAAATATGTCTCTTCATCTTTTATTTTTGTTAGTATTTGACACTCTTATACAGCCCTTTATATACTATAGAACACTTCTTTTTAAAGTAACAAAACAGGAAACAAAACAAAGAACAGCTCAGACACCTACTTACACAGAAGTGGAATTCATTGATTCCTATAATATAAGCAGCAGTGTCAGGGCAGGTTATAGGGTATCTTTGCCCTGCTTCCCTCCTTTTTGTCTCAGTTTGGTGGTTTTCAGAAACAGTATGGTCTCTACTTATGGTTACAAAATCACAGCAGTACCCTGTGTTGGAGAATTCTCAGATAGACTCATTATTGGATTTAACTGTGTCACATGATCTTTCATGAATCAAGAACTGAAAGGAGGGTTAGGTGTATCAAATAGACATAAGCGAATCAGGCACATACCCAGAAACTAGAGCTATGTTGATAAATGGCAAGACCATCCAAAAATTTGGCCTGAGAGTAAAAGGTAGTAGTTTCCCATATGAAATTGTGTGCTTGTATCCAAAGACTAGAGCTAAATGCATGCTGGGTGGCAAAATCACCACGTGTTTCCTACACAACTCTCTTTGAAAATGTTTCATCTCTTGACTCCTATGAAAAATCACTCTTCCTTGGTTTTCTTCCATGTTTGTGGCGTTTCTCACTTTGCCTTATGTCTTAACTATGATTCCTTTGTCTCACCTTTAAATATTGGTTATTCTTAAGGCTCTATTCTAATCACCTTTGTCACTCTACATAGGGTTTATCATTCAGTTCTGTGTCAGTTACCAACTTTACACTGATGGTCTTGAATTCTATGAATCCATTCTGCTTTATCTTTTGCCTCACAAGCTCCAGAACTGGGATGTCCCACTGAATATTTCTAACTGAATGATCTCAGACCTCAAAAACGCTATACTTTATAAATAGTACTCTCATCAACTCAGCCCCTTCTGCAAACCTGTCTTCTCATATTTTCATCAAACAGCAATATTACTCACTTAGATGACCATTCAAGACAACAGGGAATCTTGTTTATTTCCTACTCTATTTCAACTCTAAGGAATTTACTGAAGAGTTTTAGCTTATTTTCTCTGGTATTTCTTGGGTCTGTCCTACTACCCTCCTTCTTTTCTTTTCTTTTTTAATCTTATCTTATTATAGCTCTTCATCAAGCACTCTTTC
>NW_006772814.1:152946-160205 GCF_000442215.2 Lipotes vexillifer | reverse complement strand
TCTTTCCATCCTTGCTCTCTTTATATCATACTTCCACTAGGTTTTCATTTCTAAAACAGATACATGGTCCTGTCACTGTTGTTGATCCCAAGTTCATTTGGCCAACACACAGTGAGGCCAAACAAACAAACATTGGAGTTTGGAGCAGAGAAAGGTTTATTGCAAGGGCCAAGCAGGGGAGACAGGCAGCTTGTGTTCAGAAGACCCGAACTCCCCAGTGGGTTTTCAGGGAAGAGTTATTCAAGGCAAACTTGGGGTGAGGGCTGCAGGGTATGTGACTTGTTTCTGATTGGCTGGTGGTTTAAGGTAGCAGGATGGTGTTCCAGGAATATCAATCTTCAGGCTTCTGATTCCAACCAGTCTGGGGTCCAGTGAAGTTACCATCCTCCACCTGGGTGGGGGCCTTAGTTCCTATGGAAGAACTCAGAGAGATGCATCAGATTGTTATGTAAATCCCTTGAGAAGGAGCTAGGACTCTGTTTTATCACTGCAGCGTTGTTTTTTGACCACTTTTCCTTTGTTTCTGCATTCCCTCACTTCCCTAATTAGTAACTGAATCTGCCTTTGGGAACCAAGGGAAGGTCTAGGAGGCTGAAGCCTTTTTCCTACAAACAAGAAACGGGGGGGGGGACATGGTCCTGCTCAGTTTCATCACCTTGCTGTCGAAGGTGTTTTTTAGCTCCCCATTGACATGTGGATAATGTCCAAACTACTTAGCATTGTATATGATCTGGACATGACTGCTTCAGTCTCATGTTTCAGCATTATCCATTTCAAATCATATGCTTTCTATATCATGCTGCTTGAAGTCCCTTGAATATACCCATCTTATTTCATGCTCCCCTGAGTATCCATGACCGCCTGTTCTAACTCTCCAGGTTGCCCTTCACCTGTTTGTTTTTCTCCGCCTCAGATAATGCTTACTTACCCTTTAAGACTCAGTTCAACTTTCATACCTTCCAAGAAACCTTGCCAAACGCCCATTTCCGCCATGTCTGGGTTAGATGCTTCTTGACAGTTTTCATATCATCATGGGAAAAGCTCTGACTTCATCACTCTTGCCTCTAATCATCCCTTTATTCATTCATCCTCCTTTACAAGATCTTTTTTTGGAATAAGGAGGGCTAGTGCTTAGCACATTTCATAAATATTAATGAATAAAGTAATTCAGTGTGTTTTTTTTTTTACAAGCTGTCACAACATAGAAAAATATTTAAGAGTTTCCTTTTTGGTGGATTTTTATAGTTCTATGCCTTAAAATTCTGTATTAGTAGCTATTAATAATGTTGCTATTTATTTATCATGTGTTGATACAGAATATTTGATATTTCTGAAGCATATAATACCATGCCCATTTGTATGTTGTTTGCAATATTGACATTATCAGAATGCAGCACTTTTTCATTTTATACATTTACGCTGAAAATTACATTTTAAGTTAAATGTTTTTTGGCATTATACATATCTTAGGTATTCACCTTTTCCTCATCCTTTCAAAAAATCCTCTTGTGCCTTATGCTCAATATCATGAACAATATATTTATTTCTGTTCTCTATGTGGTGCAATAAAGCCCTTGACATCATTTTAAAAATCATTTTGTCTATACTAGTTTTCCCATTTCATATCTTTTTGGTATAGTGTAAGGAAGACTAGAATTGACTGAGACTTAAGAAATCTAAATTTATGTCCTGAATATAATCCTAATTCTGTTTAGGGGCCAATACCTTTGTGCCTCAATTTCCTTCTTTCCAGTGCTATGTTTTGAGGATTATGTATTCTGTACATTTATGATACGATACTTTTTTTCATTTTTCTGGGCACAGTATATATAACATTGAACCAAAGTAAAAGTTCCCACTCTCACATGGCTTACATTCAAAGAGAGGAGATAAATAAATATATACCATGTCATAGGTGATAAATGCAGTTGTGCCCTATATGTGCATCCAGCATTGGGTTAGGCAAGTATTATTTAGTCAATGAACATCAATTTTTCTCTAGGACTGAGTGAAATAACTTTCTTGACTTTCTTAAGACTTATATCCTGACCCAAAGAACAGAATTATCTTCAGTCTGGCAATTACTTGTGTGACAGTACACACAACTCTTAAGTTTACTCATCGAGTGTATAGTCTCCCTTTGTACTTGGGGTGCCTCCAGCCATTGTATTCCAGCAAAATTTAGGAGATTCTCACTAAGCTGAAAAAATAATTCCCTATTTTCCTGTGGTTTCCTTGATCTTTAAATTATTGTCTTATATATTTCCTGCTGCATTTGTTGATAGGTAAATAATTATACTAATCCATCGTATTTTGTGTCTGTAATAGCTGAGGCTTCTTAAAATTAAAATCTCAAAAAAATTAAAATATTACATTAAATTAATGCACTGTGCTAAAAATGTTAATCTTTAATTACCCTGTATTTTAAAAATTATACCTATCTACCCTTTAGATTCAGAGAAAAAGATAGTTATTGGGAGGAAAAGATGTAACTGAAACACTTTTTCCTTTTAGAAAGAATCTGATAAGAGTAAAGAAACAAATGTGGCATGATAGATCTGCAGGTAGTGATTAAAGTAATGTGTGAAGAATTCAAGAAATCTAAGTGACGTGATCGACACTATCATCAGTCTGAATTACAGGAAGTATGTAGATCCATACGTGACTTGCATCCCTCTGATCAGAGCATTCCCATGGTCTACCTAATGCTTATTTGTCTGTCTGTGCTTGCAGAATGCAAGCTCTATTTAACGTGAAGCATAGTGAGACAAATATTAAGGAAAATATCTTGTGTAAACACAAAATTTGTATAAAAATTGTTGAAGTGGCATTACTCTGTTTTTGGTATGTTTTGTCTTCGAATATTCAGAGTTGATGGTGTTAATTGTAAAGTAAATGTTACTTGCTTTGCAGATGACAGTTTTACTCGTTCATGCTTTTTAAAATTTATATGAGTTACTCAGAATCTATACTAATGATATTTTCGAACAGGTTAGGGATTAATAGTGGAGCTGTAGAGGTAAGATATCCCAGCTTTATATTCCAGCTCGGACATTTTTCTGCTGTGTGATCTTAAACAATCCTCTGCAATCTTTAGTTTTCTTCATGTATTAGTCAGCCATTGCAACAATAATGCTGTAGAATCATAACCAATAATCTCAGTGGTTGACAGCAACAAAGATTGCTTTCTCATTCATTGGTTTGTGTATAGGCTAGGTCTCAGTTGAACTTGGTTGGGTTTGAGTCCAGACTGAGAGTGCTCATCTCTGTTCTCCAGGGCACCTCTTTCTGAAAACAGGAGCTATTCGGGCCATGCTCTTCCCAAAGCAAATGAGAGAATTACAAGGAGCACAGCCAAACCATGCAAGACATTTGAAGTTTGTATTAATATTCCATTGGCCAAAGCAAGTCACATGGCCAAGCCTGATACCAAAGAGGCAAGGGAATATAATTCTCCCATAGAGAGGAAAAGGAGAATTTTTTTCTTTTAGGAAATAAACAAAAAAAACCCACCATACTTATCTATAAATTTGAATTTACTGTACCTCTTATATGAGTTTTTATACGGTGTAAGTGAAATAAAATATTAAAATATTTAGACTACATTTATATTTTGCAAAATAATGGTAGTTTATATTTTATTAGAGACCCCAAAATGATGGAAACCAAGAGTCTATTTAGAAATGAGTGTATTTACATAGGCAAAGTTATACAAACCAATTACTACAGAAGTGTGAAAAGTTCTGGGACAATACCATGGGTAAGGATCAGTGTCCTCACAGGGAAGAAAGCCCTTCATTCTCCTAGGACAAATCAGAGAGGACTTCCTAGAAGAGGTGAGTCTTGAAGTATGAGTAGGGTACTACAAAATAAATAAGGGAGGGGAGAATATAGTGAGAAAGCAGAATTGCCTATGCAGTAAAAGCACAGAAGCGAAAGATAAATGGAATCTGCAGATATTTTGATTTGGCTGTATTTGACGTCATGTGGTTAGATTTTTATTCTCTAGCTGGGAGAACATTGAATAGTTTCAGCATGAAAATGGCCTTAATTGGATTTTGAAATATATAAAATACATTTCTATGCCTGTGTGGCCCATGCTGAGAGAGTATGATTTAATTATTTTGATGTGATGGAGACATCAAGATTTTTAAAGAGTTTCCCAGGTAATTTTAATATTCATTCAAGTTAGATAATCAATGAGCTGAAAGGAGAATGTGATTTAAAGATAAGTGGTGTATGGAGTTACAGGATGAAAGTTTTGAGGTACAGGTGTTCTAACTAATTACAAGGATGACTGAAAAGTAGGTTAGGTAAAGGAAAGTGGATTTGCAGATTATCAGTAATTTAAAGGCTGCTTGAGTTTTTAAAATTATTTGTGAACATTGAAATCTAAAATTTTGCTAAGTTCTGCTAAGTTCTGAGATTATAAGGATGACTGGAATTCAGGTACCAGTGACTTATGAAAGTTGAAGGAAGGGACTAGAATGGGTAAAGTAGAACGGCATGCTGACGTAACTCTCTAAAGGAAGATGAAGTGTGGCATGAGTGGCATCTAAATGTAGCAGAGGGGAATCACCAGAAGTATACCCTTCAGTTATGTCTCTGTATACTGAGGAAGTCAGTAGATGAAAATTAGAATTGTCTTCAGAAATGAGTGAGGCATGTTTAAGTTATGTTTCAAAGAGTATCATGCTATAGGTTGAACCTATCGGAGAGGTTACATGAGAATGAAGATAACAATGACTTTTTTGGGAAGGGATTTCTGAGGGAAGAAACCTAGCTCAGATTGGGATGAGGGTAGAGTAGAAGAGAGGTGAGTGGTGGAGTCTCTCACTGCATGGAAAAACAGCTAACTTTGCAGTTACATTAGTATTCTATTACTGGGTAAGGAATTACCACAAATTCAGAAGCTTAAAACAACCTTAATTTATTATCTCATAGTTTTTATGGGTCAACAATTCGAGTGTAGTTTAGCTGAACCCTCTGCTCAGGGTTTCAGAGATGTGTAATCAAGGGATCAGATGGCACAAGTTCAAATCTGGAACTCAGCATCATCTTAGGAAGTCCATGGCTGTTGGAAGAATTTGGTTCCTTGTAGTTGCAGAACCGAGGTCCCCTTTCTTACAGGTTGGTGGCTGGAGGTCACTCTCAGCTATTAGAGGCCCCTGCAGTTTCTTGCTAAATGGCCATCTCACAAAATCACAGCTTTCTTTTCCAAAGCCATTACGATACTCTCTCTCGCTTCCCTCTGCTCAAAGAAAGTGTTACACAGTTTAATTTAATCAAAGGAATGACTACCCCATCACCCTTGCCATATTCTTTTGGTTAGAAGCAAGTCATAGGTTCTTCCTGCCCTGAAGAAGTAGAGATTATACAAGAGCGCGATTCCTCATTTGGGGTCGTCTTATTATTCTGCCTACCACAGTAGTGATGAGATTACATTTTCCCAGACTTGGCAATGTCAACAAAACAGGATGTAGGGCACAGGGTGTATATATATTTTGCCTTCAGAGAGGTTGTGTATGCTTCTCTAAAATTTGAAGAGGTACAGAATGATCGTTTTCTAACTTAGAAATACATAAACATGATAAGTGTGTTCTAGTTGAGGCAAGAAAACTAGAGGGCTTGCTTAAGGATATAAAGTAGAGAGAGTACCATAAAAATCATTGTCAGCAAAGGCCTTGGTATTTAGAGGCCCGGGGATGAAGTAGCCAGAGACAAACATTTTTCTGGGTAGGATATGTTTAATTTTTTTCTACAGTGTTTAGGTAGACGACTCTGAGACAGAACTTCAACTCAAATTACAGTCTCCTTGTCTGTGGCCTCCATCACTAAACCATACCCCCACTCCCTCCTGTCTCTGTTGCTCTTCAGAGACCTACTCTGAGTGCTTATTGCCCTTCTGAAAATAGGAATCTCTACCCTAGACCATACACTACTAGAAAAATTCAGGGAAGTTATTGACTAGGACTTAATTGGCCCTCTAGGCGAGTATTATTTTTTTTAATTTTTGAGTTAAAATTGACATATATCATATTTTCAGGTATATAACATAATGATTTGATATTTGTATCTATTGTGAAATCACAATAAGATAAGTCTAGTTAATATCCATCACCACACTTACATTTTTTTTCTTGTGATGAGAACATCTAGTATCTACTCTCTTAGCAACTTTCAAATATCTGATACAGTACAGTATTATTAATTATGGTCACCATGCGTACATTAGATCCCATGGCTTACTTACTCTATAACTGGGAGTTTGTACCTTTTGACCACCCTTATCCATTTCACCCACCCCCTGCCTCTGGCAACCACCAATCTGTACTCCCTATGTGAGTTTTCTGGGGTTTGTTTGTTTATAGGTTCCACATATAAGGGAGATCATACAGTATTTGTCTTTCTCTGTCTGACTTACTTCACTTAGCATAATGTCCTCAAGTTCCATCCATGTTGTTGCAAATGACAAGATTTCCTCCTTTTTATGGCTAATATTTCATTTTATGTATATAACATAGTTTCTTTATCCATTCACTCATCAATGGGCACTTAGGTTGTTTGCATGTCTTAGCTATTGTTAAATAATGCTGTTATAAACATGGGGATGCAGATATGTTTTCAGGTTAGTGTTTTAATTTTTTTTTTTGAATAAATACCCAGAAGTGGGATTGCTGGATCATGTAGTAGTTGTGGTTTTAATTTTTTGAGGAATCTCCATACTGTTTTCCAGCATGGCTGCACCAATTTAAATTTCTACCAACAGTGCACAAGGGTTCCCTCCACATCCTCACCAACACTTGATAGGTTTTGTCTTTTTGATAATAGCCATTCTAACAGATGTGAGGTGATACCTCACTGTGGTTTTGATTTGCACTTCCCTGATTATGATGTTGAGCACCCTTTTATGTACCTGTTGGGTATCTGTATGTCTTCTTTGGAAAAATGACTATTCCGATCCTCTACACATTTTTAATCGATTTGTTTGTTTTTTCACTTTTGATGTATGAGTTCTTTATGTATTTTCAATATTAACCCCTTATTAGATATTATACCCTTATTAAAAAACTTCATATAGTCAGAAAGGGTTTAATACTGCCAACTTTATAATACTCAAGCAATACATTTCCATGTGACTTTCAGGGTTTTGACTTTGTTATTCCTCTCTAAATGGGTACAAGCTACAGTTCTATGTCACTGAATTACCATAGAGAGACCCCACACCTGTTTCATTCCAGTCAGAAATACTTTTCCCT
>NW_006772814.1:113195-152927 GCF_000442215.2 Lipotes vexillifer | reverse complement strand
TTCCCTACAATTAGAAGTTATGATAAAGATTCATGACCTGTTGGGATACTTCTGTGTGAATTTTATTATAAGGAAAAAATAGGAAATACTGGAAGTCCGTATTGCCATATTTAGATATGTGTATATGTAAGAAGGCACATGTTATATACATGAATATAGATGTATGTGTGTGCATTTAAATGTACATATATTTGGTTTTAATCAAAAGGTTTATGTAATGTCTGTCCAGTGGATGTTCATAAGAGTCATCCTGGAACAAAGATATATTTAGAAAGAATGCATCAAAGAATATTTTAATAATATGTTCTCCTCTTGAAAAGAAGCCTGTAGATGTGAATGAAGAAAATTTAGTGTAATGACTTTATGTTGAGTTTATAATCAATAGAAGAAATGTTTCCTTGAAGGATTTACTGTTGGCTGCCACAAAAGATTAAAGCAGATTACATTAAATTGTTAAAAAATAAAATTGGGAAAACCAAGTCACTTTTAATACTTGCAGATTCGTGCCCGTGGTTAATGGCATGGGTTATTAAACAAATTTGTTGTGATCTATCAATTAGAAGTAGGTAAAAACCCGCTGTGAAAATTTATAGCTAAATAAGCAAACCAGCATGAACTTTAAACTCTTTGCAGCAAATCTATTTAAAAAACTCAGGGTACAAGTATGTTCGTTTTTGGCCTTTCAGGATTAAAAGGGGTTATCCCTAATGTACGTTAAGAAAAGTTTGGAAACTTGAAAATGCATCTTTTAGTGTGTTACTTCCGTTGTACACACGTTTTGGTTTTCTTTTCCTTTTTGGAATAGTACTGTATATCTTTTTTGTAATAAGGTTAAAATTTATAGATGGCAAAAGAGTTGGAGGGCTATGATAGTACAGTTCCTACTTAGTTTCCAGTAGTTGAATATGTATATGAATATGGGAAGTGTTTCTATAAATTTTATTTTGCCAAAAACTTAGGATCCAGGACTGGTAAATAGAATTTTAATTAATACGTGAGCATTATTCCTTAGGCCTCTAACCTAATTGATATATTTTTCTTGGTTTTAAGCTATTAAGAGATGCGTTTTTTTCATTTATCTTTTAATTATCTATATTCTAAGCTGTCTTAGTGTGTAACAGTTGTTATCCTCTTAGAGTGTTATAAACTTTAAGTAAGTCATGTTGCTATAAGGAATGTGAATGAAAATTTTGAATTTCTTGGGATTTTATTACCATATCTTACTCATGGTAAGATCATATTTATCATCTGCATTTTCCTCCCCTATTTTTGTCATTATATTTAAATCTTTAGTATGCACACTTATGTCAAAAGAGAAATTGCCTGAGTGTCTAGTACTTGATGAATTCTATAGCTCATCATCTAGCCCTTAATTATTTACTAATTACATTATTATCCAGTTGATTCATATTCTACATTATCTTAACACAGGAGGATTTTAGGTACTTTAAGGAATGGGCCAGATCCTGTCTTTCTTTTAAAGTGACCTATCTATACTGACTAGTCTCTGTGCTACCCATTTTTACTTGAGCAATACCATTTGATTCTCACCATCATTATGTATAGATGAGGAAACCGAGTTAGTAGCAGAGATAGTATTAAAATGAAGATTTGTTTGCTGTTGGTTTGTACCTTGGTAGACCAAGAGATGGTGAGTTATTGTCCTACCTACTTGCACCAACTTTCCCAGGCACTGAGGCTTGCCAGAATAGGCTAACATATTACAATAGGGTTTTGGAAGTAAAATTAGGATAATCCTGTCACTTTTCATACTTAAAGCTTTGCATCCTTAGATAATGACATGGGTAAACAAGCTTGAGGTGCTCAACCAGTGCATAATGGTTAGAAAGAAATATCATTTCCAAAATCATGGCTGAATAGACCAACAAGCCTGAATCATAATATCTTTGAATATAAGTGCACCCAGGTGTGGCTCTGAGATTAGACATCCCAACTAGTTTTTGAGGTAAAGATGCTAAGGCACATCCTGCAATAAATAATTTCCAGAAGTCTAGATGGACAGTAGAACCATTTCCAGAATGGAGAATAAAACGTGCCAGGAAGAGGGAACCAGATAGATCTTTATAAAAGAGTCGAAGGGGAGCATCCTTTCGGACAGGTAAAGCATGATGGTGGGGAATTTAGGAATCTGCTAGTAGTAACTGATATCAGGACATGAAACTCAGTCATGGTATTCAAATCCCTGTTTAAGGAGAAGTTCCAAGGCAAAGCCACAGGTTTATGTGAACCAGAGTATCAGGCAGACTTGCAAGACCACAGGGAAATGAGTCAAGTGTTCTATTATAGGAGTCAAAATTCAAGGCAAAGACATGATTTCCTGTACCTTTTCTGCCCATCCCCCCACCATATACTGGATCAGGTTTGATGTTCTCACATATTATGTCTATGACATGATTTTGGTGTATGCCATGTTGTGATAAGACATATGTTAATATTTACAAAGGTTCTCAGAGAAGTCATTATTTTCCCTTTTTAGTTAAAGAAATAGGCACTCAGATATTAAATAATCCAAGGTCTCAAAGCTAGTCAGTTTCAAAAGTAAGATTATAACGTAGATATTTCTGTTTCTCTAACACTACAGCCATTCTACTTCTTTAAACATTTTATGTCTGACATTACTTAACATGAGGAGTCTTTCCACAAGTCATTTATAATCAAATCTACATTTGTGTGTATCTCTCATTCCTTTTATGATGTATGTAGGTGATGTATCTCTCATTGTGTGTAGGTGATGTAATAGGTGATGCATCTCTCATTCCTTTTGTATTGAGAAAACTTCCTTTAGATTCAAGGGACATTTTATGGCTTTATCCCCGTATCCTGGTGAAGGACCTTATGTGAGACCACATGTCTCTTACTGTGTGAAATTAAAATGGGCATACATGCTATTCTTACAGGCTTTCATTGACATTGAGATGAATATTATGAGTAATATGTGTTTTATTGGGAATTTTCTATTCAGGATTGCACAAAGTAATTTTGGACACAGATGATTTACTTATTAACATAAATTACTTTGACTTCATAAAATTAAAATGCACTGCTGTCTATGTGGAACGTGATGCTTAAAGATGTATTCTTTCAGTTCTCAGACAACATTCTTTTTGATTCTGACTCTAAAACTTTCGTTTCTAAAGAATACATTACGGTGCTTTATTTTTAGGGCCTATGCTTAGAGAATATTAATAAACGTTTGCCCTCTTATAGTTTAAATGTTTTTTAATGCCTTATTTAAAAACAAGACATATGTCTAAAATTATCTCTATATATAATGAATTATAATAATGATTCAGACAATACTTTTCAAGCTATGTGAGCAGCAATATAATTTCCTATAGTTCAGTTCAAAATAAAGTATGCATCTAATGAAATATATTCATATATGGATATAGTGAATTGGGGTGTGGGATTTGGTACCCAACATCAAAAGCTACAGTGATTGGTAACCTAGTAATTTTCTGTGCACTGTAAGGGTAAATTTTAGATAAATGGGTGATGGATCTGTGTGGTTTTCAATTAAAGTGATGTCTTCCACTTGTAAGGTAAAACGGTATGCGTTTTCACAAAGGCATATGGTAACTTAAACAGCTGGGTTTTTCTATTAAGGGGTGGGGGCAGTATTTACCCTACTCAGGAAGTACCAGCAAAGTTTCGAGTGAGCGGTAATTTAAGAAGACTATGCCTCCATCACTTCTGCCTTGCTTCAAGCCCATGACCGGGAAGTAGAGGATGTATTATTTATAAAAGGGTGGCTAATCCCCAAAGTTTAAAAACTACTGTGAAGTAAGACAGAGAAAGGCAAATATCATATGATATTGCTTATATGTGGAATCTAAAAAAAAAAGGTACAAATGAACTTAATACAAAACAGAAATAACTTAGGGTTACCAAGGGGGAAAGCAGGGGGGATAAACTGGGGGATTAGGATTGACATATACACACTACTATATATAAAATAGATAACTAATAAGAACCTACTATATAGCACAGTGAACTCTACTCAATACTCCATAGTGACCTATATGGGAATAGAATCTAAAAAAGAGTGGATATATATATATATATGTATATACATAACTGATTCACTTTGCTGTACCGCAGAAACTAACACAACATTGTAAATCAACTCTACTCCAATAAAAATTAATTGAAAAAAAACTACTGACCTATAGGACCCTTTAAGCTTAATCTACTTACTAGTAATGAAAATGTACAATGCAAAGTATATTAAGCTATGTATGTAGTGCTTTATTAAAATGCTTAAATATGCTTAAATTAACAAATTATATACTTTAACTTTCTTTTAGTAATTCTCATAAAAGTTCATGGTGTTAGAAAAGTAGTTGAGGCCACAGTGAGCCCAAAATTGAAAACTAAGTACACTGGAGTTTTTCCTTTAGATAGTGCAGTATATGTACGTGGTAAATGGAAGGTTGTTTACCATTTTATTTTTCATTTCTTTCTTAAGATTAGGGAGTACTGAGGCCAGGGAGTTTAGTTCATTCAGACGGAAAAGCTTACACATGTGGAATGGGTTTATTTGTTATTAAGGTACAGTTCATAAAGATAATGAATTGTGTAAGCAGTATATCAAAAATCAAGTCTGACAATTATTTTGGGCTTCTTCTAATTGTGAGAAAGAGGCCTAAAACGTGGAGCATAGAGCCAAAGCACTGGAATTTTACAGATATATTTAGATTCTCTTGGTATAATGGGACCAAAGTTTTTTTTAAAAGATACTTCCCACAAATCCATTTAGCTCATATTTCAGTTTAGAACAAAGTGTTGAGAATAGCAAAACCTAAGCGGGCCACCAAACCAACAGTGAAGTGATTAAGAAGGGGCTGTGTGCTTCTTTTAGTCTTCTCAGGTTTCTATGTTTTGGTTGTTTTTCTGTACTCAGCACTCAGCTGCAGTCTAATGAAGAATTCCTGCACACTCCTGTATTAATCTTTTCTGTAGGTTATGATGTGTAATAAGCAACTCCAAAATATCAGCCTATAACAACAGATATTTATTCCTCTCTTGTTACGTGCTTGTTGCTCAACTTATTTCAGACTGTGGACTGGGATCAAGTTGGCTACCCATGTGGTTTCATTCCAGGCTCTAGACTGAAGGGCGAGCTGCAATTTGGAATTTTCTCATTTCATGTAGAAGACCGAGGGGAAGAAGAAGATAGGTGGAAGTTTGTGATGCCTCTAAACATTTCTGTTTTGGATGTTTCAGACATTGTGTTCGCTTATGATCCATTGGCCAAAATAAGTCATGTTGGCTAAAGAAAAAAAGGCCAATTTTAACTCTACCTACATGGAAGGAGAAGGTGAATAATTAACAAAAATAATGATCTATACCATATCCTTGTGGTTTCCAGAGAGTTGGTTGGTTTCTGTTTACTGTGATGATTCTTAAAATTTGCCATGCATTGATTTCTTCCTTGACCTATCCTCATTTGAGTGGTAATAATCATAATAAATTAAGTATGCAAAAATGATCAATAAGAAAAATGTAAACATTGATAATAAAATCATTTCACTTACATGGACCTAAACCTCACACATCATCTCTTTTCCAGGTGTGCAGAACCAGTAGGTAAACAAATAGATAGCTGGGCTGCCCAAAATATATGCCACCAAGCTTATTTCCTACACATAGTGGATTTTATTCGTAAGGAAACACCTACACAGCCTCTGCTGAGAACCTGTCTGTCCTTACTTTACATATATTTTAGCGATTTATTTCCCCAGCCTAAATCTTATTAAAGTACATTGGAAACCATGGCAGTGATGCCGATATGAATAGACAGCTGACAGTCTGAAATGAGGAAAAAGAGTTGTGATCTTACATTATTGGTCCTAATATTTCACCCTTTCTTACTTCGTACAATTTTCATGTAACTTTATTGTTCCTCCCTGAAGCAGATTATATTTCCTTGCCCCTTTGTCTTTGCACTTGGCCCTGTGACTTGTATTAGAAATAGAGTGAAGCAATTTTGAAAGCGTGTCAGTTCCAATCCTAGGCTTTAATATACCTCACGTGTTACTGTTTGCTCCTTCGTGCCTCTTCCATCAACGTGAAAAGAATTTGCCTCTTATAATCCATTAGTCTAAGGAGGATTAAAGACACATGGAGCACAGCTGACTTTTCTGATCAGCCAAGATCAGCCCACTCAGCTCACCCACATATGGTGATTATTTTATGCCACTAAGTATTGGGGTATACTTCTATTTTTACATTTTTAGCAATAATTAATAATCTTAAGTGTGACAATTGTAGAAAACATACTCTTCTAGACTAGAATTCCCCAGTGTTTTATAAAAGGATAATAGCTATTTGATAAAAAGGGGTATCTGAGATCAAATGTTAGAGAAGTTGTAGGTTAAATAAAATTACATATTATTGGCTATTGAGAGACGTTAATAGGCTCTGTTAAAAGTCCAAGACTTGGACAGAGTTACCTGCATTTTTCAAATTGATTTGGCAATAGAAAACTAACATATGGAAATGACTAGTAACACCTCTCTAAACACAATTTAAGAAATAAGGGTTATTCTTAGGTCATTTAGCAGAGTAATCAATAATCTCATTGCCCTTGAAACCTTCATTGTTGGATCCCTGCACAGCAGGCACTATTCATGCTGGAAATAATGCTGTGTCATTAAGAAAAATTAAGAAAACTCAAAAAGCCTCAAATTTTATAGTAACGTGAGTTTTTATATACACTTTTTTCATCATCCCATTAGTGACAAACCCATGGATCCAGGTGAAAATAGGACATGATGAGATGTGTTTCACACAAAACTGGGGATGAAATGGAAACTGTAGAATATTTGCTAAGATATATGCTGTTACCTATGTTGTCTACAACCATGAGCTCTGCAGCTACATGTGTCAGGCTATTTTACACACTTCCCAGGAGCTACAGCATCTTGGTTTGGATAAAAACTGATGTAATTAATAAAGTCTAAAAGTATGCCAGAATAATTTTACATAAAACTATTTAGCAACTCATATTTTCCAATAAATCATAGAATTTTCAACAATGATATACTTATCAATAGGTTTAGTGTTTAGAATCAGATTATTGGGGAAAGTAATTAGTAATCACTTTATTCTAAGACTAAAAGTTCTTTATTGCCGTTTCTTTAAGTACCTAAAATACATTTTGAGCAAATGCTCAAGGGCTAATAATGAATTGCTTCCATTTCTATCTTTTTAACTATTGCAAAGGTAAGAATACCAAGATTATCTTACATATTACAATAAGAAAAATTAATTTTATAACAATGGGAATGCATAAATATCATATGTGGACAACTGAAATTTCTTCTATGTTAGAAACTTTGATTTACCCAAAAGTGCTAGGTGATTAGTATATTAAAATCAGATTTTATTCCAATTTGAAAAGGTAAATATCATATATATCTATCCTTTGAGTCATTAGAGCTCATGACATAGCCATATAGCTTCAATCATTTTTACCTCCTTGTGCTAATACTGAAAACAATTTTATAATCATTACTTAAAATCAGTGTTTTATATATTTAGTACTAAATGACACATTTTAAAAATTCTTAACATTACATGAATTACCAGCTTGATTTTAAAATATGTAGAATTACCTTTCTCTTTGTTTACTTTGGTTAAACTTCGTTGTATTGGTAATTAATATAGTTATCTCCATTCACGTGAGTTTACTCAGATGATGGAAGATGTTGTGGCCAGCCTATGGTATCCACGGATACCAGACAGATGAGGGATTCTCAGCTGAGTAACTTTAGAATTGAAAGTCAACATATCTTATCCAAACCATCATCATTGAAGTGTCTGTATAGACATACCAATGTTAACTTAGCAGATTTAGCCTAAAGTGGAGGCAATAAAGTTCAAAAACTAATTTAACTGAATAAAATGCTTTCTAAGAAGTTGGTGCTTTCTCACTTCTGGACAAGTAATTTCATAACAACCTGGAGAAAGGAAATTAGATTTGTCATTATACATATATTTGACAGGATTGCATTGACAATCTGTCATATAAGGTGCAATCTTGAAATAAAAATTTAGTTCTAAAAATTGCAAGATGATGTAAAGAAATTTTCTACTTAAAGAGACAGATATATATAACTTAATCCTCACAATAACATGAGCTAGCCTAATGCCTCCAATAGTTATAAAATACCATTGCTGTATTTGCTTTCCTTTCCTTGCATGCTTTGGTAAATAAATTTCCAAACCAAAAAAAAATCCTAATTATTACTTAAACTATAAAACTGTGTGTATATACACATATATAGTTGTATGTAAATTTCTATTATAACCCTTAGATAAATATCTCCTAGAAATACAGTGCTTGTCTGAGTCTTGAAGCAGGAAGAATTTGACTTAGTGAAATATTCTCACTCCTTGCACTTTTGAACCTAATTTTCAGAACTCTGTATGTGGTATTTGGGGCAAAAACAAGTATCTAGGGAAGGCATTTACATTTTCTCACACACAGCAATCAAGTAAGAATGAGGCTGAAAATTAATGAAAGGCAGGTATAGGCTGAAGATAAGTTGGGAATATTTAAATTAAAATATATAATAGCCTATACATAAGGCAACTTAAGATTTCTCACACTGGCTTAATCACCTCTGAGAATTATTATGGTATTTTGTTCCAGTTGTCTACGTTTTTTTTTTCCATTTAGCTGCGATTTGTAATGACAAAAGCAAGTTAGTTTTTCTCCTCTTATGGAGGCTAAAATATTGCTTCATGGGATCATATGCATAATAGCCCAGCACTGGAAACAGCCAAAATATCTATTAGCAGTAGAATAGATATGTAAATAGTGCTACAGTGGAATACTGTACAACAATGAAAGTAAATGGACTACAGCTATATGTACTGACATGGATGAATTTTACAAGCAGCACAGACAACAATAATCTAGCCATAGCAAAGTATAGCCTGTGTGATTCAATTTACATAAATTTTAAACAAGGCAACTATGGTTTTTCATTATGGTAAAATATATATAACAAAATTTATCAATTTAATTATTTTTAAGTGTACACTTCTGTGGCATTAAGTTGTGCAACAATCACTACTATCCATTTTCAGAACTTTTTGTCATCCCAAACAGAAGCTCGGTACCCGGTGAACAATAAATCCCCATAACCCCATAACCCATCCACTCAGCCCCTAGTAACTTCTATTCTACTTTGTCTATATGAAATTTACCTATTCTAGGTGACTCATGTAAGTGGAACCATATAATATTTGATGTTTTATGTCTGGCTTATTTCACTTAGCATGATGTTTTCAGGATTTATCCATGTTGTAGAACGTATCAGAACTTCATTCTTTTTTTATTGAAGTATAGTTGATTTACAGTGTCGTGTTAGTTTCAGGTGTACATGACAGTGATTCAGTTATATGTGTTTGTGTATATATATATGTGATTCAGTCAAATGTGTATATGTGTGTATATATATATTTTTTCAGATTCTTTTTCCTTGTAGTTTATTATAAATTATTGAGTATAGTTCCCTGTGCTATACAGTAGGCCCTTGTTGGTTATCTTTTTTATATATAGTAGTGTGTATATGTTAATCCCAATCTCCTAATTTATCCTTCCCCCCAACCCCCTTTCCCCTTTGGTAACTGTAAATTCAGTTTCTTCATTTCTTCATTCATTTTATGGCTGAATAATATTTCATTGTGTGTAAATATATGTACATATAATCATTTTATTTACAAAATTGCGAGCTGATAGTGTAAGCCCTCCAACTTTGTTTCTGTGGAGGAATGAGAGCCTGGAGCTTACTAGTCCACCATTCTGCTGTCAGTCTCCAAGGCGAACATAGTTTTAAATATCAGCCTCCTGGCCACCATTGCAGAGGAGGATGGTTGTTGAGTTTGACATGCCATATACCACTAGGACTTCTGCTGGTAACTGGCTGCTTTTCTTGCCCTAAGTGATGTTTACGAAGGTGACGTTTACAAAGGTGATCTGTCACCTTCGTATTAAATCATAGAGTTGTACACATTTGTGCAATTTTTTAATTTACTTCAATAAAACGTAAAATAAAATTACGCAGCAATGAAAAGGAACAAACTGATGCTTACAGTAACATAAATCTCAAAAGCATTATGTTAGTGAAAGGATCTAGATACTAAAAACTTCTATACTGTATGATTAAATTTCTGTAACATTCTGGAGAAGGCAAACGTAAAGGAACAGAAACCAGATTGGTGGTTTATAAGAGCTAGAAGTAGGGCTGAATAATTAGCACAGAGGGATACAAGAGAACATTTTGGGGTGATGAAAAGAGTCTATATTTTGAATTATGTAGAGATTATGGGACTGAATATATTTTGTTGAAACTCGAACTGTACACCTAAAAAGCATAAATTTTATTGTGAAATACACTCTAATAAGCATTGTGCTGAGAATAAAAATGTAAGTAACCTAGCCAAAGTTCCCTTTCCATCAGGACAATTAGGAGACAGTATGAAGAAAATAATGATGTTAGATGCATGACTTTCAAGTAAGATTCTATTAGCTAGTGATATATTTCCCTTTTCAAAATGCTGTACAGGATACTTAACACCTCCATTGTGCTCAGAGATGGACCAATGTGACAGAAATCCTGGTAAATTATTGTGTGTTTCAGTTAGTGTGAATACTATCTTTTCTACATGCTGGAGTTACCTGTTAATAGGTAATCTCTAGAAATCTGAATTCTTATTTAAGCAGGCTTACTTACTGTATCAGTTACTGTTTGCTGTGTAAAGAACCACCCTGACATTTAGTGGTTTAGAATAAATGGCAAGCACTTACTGCTTCTTGACGTTATGTTAGTTGGCTGTGTGATTATTTACCTATGGCCTGTCTCAGTTGGGGCTGAATGATCTATGACAGCTTGACTCTGATGTCATCTGGGATAATGGTCTTATCCCCCAGCACTGTGGCCTGGACTCATTCACATGGTGGTCTCAGAGTTCCCAGCAGTGACTTAGGGCAATTCTAAATGTGGAAGAACTCTTCAGAGCATCTGGGTGTGTCACGTTTGTTATTGTCTTGTTGACCAAAGCAAATCACATGGTGAAGCCCAGAACCAAAGGGTGGAGAAATTCCATCGCTTGATTGGAAGAGTGGCAAACTCGCATTGCTAAAAGATGTACCTTAAGTGATGGGAGGAATTATAAATGGTATTTTTTTGCAGTTTTATTGGTGTATAATTTATATACCATGAAGTTAATGTCTTTTGAGTGTGTAGTTCAATGAATTATTATAACTATAAAGACATGATTCAACTACCACAATGATTTAAAAAATTTTATCACCCTCCAAATTTCCGTCTGTCTCCACTTTGAGCCACAGCTAATAGCTGGTCATCTTTCTGTCACTACTGATTTGCTGTTTTTAGAATATAATTTAAAGGAAATCATATAGTATGTCATGTTCTGTATCTGGTTTCTTTCATTTAACATGTTTTTGAGATTTATTCCATAATTATTCCATTATATTGATACACTTTTATCCATTTATAAGTTGAGAGACATTTGGGATATTTCATATTTGGGGCTATTAGAATAATACTTCTGTAAATACTATCATGTAGGATGTTTTTGTGGACATATGTATTCCCTTACCTTGATACATACTTTAAAGCTGAATTTCTAGATCTTATTTTAGCTATGTTTAGTATTATTTCCATAAGGTCAGTACTACTATCTGATCTCCTTCCTGATTGAAGCATCTTGGATCTATTTTTTTGTTCAGGATAGCTAAAGTTTTGTTAATTTTGTTGTTCTTTTCAAAGAACCAACTATTGGTTTTGTTACTCATCTCTATTATCTTTTAATCTGTTTTATTCATATGTTCTCTAATCATTACTATCTCCTTCTTGTTGCTTTGGGTTTAGTTCGTCTTCTAGTTTCTTAAGGTGGAAAGTTCAGTGTTGATTTGGAATCTTTCTTTTAAATATAAGCACTTATAGCTATGATTTTCCCCTTGAGCACTGCTGTAGCTACATGCTAAAAGTTGTGATATGATCTGTATTGGATTTCATTGTCCTCAGAGTATTTTCTTATTTCCTTTGTGATTCATTTTTTGGCCCATTAGTATTTAGGATTGGGTTGTTTGAATTTCTTCATATATTTCCTTTTGGTATTGATTTCTAATTTCCTTCCATTGTGATCATAGAACATACTTTATATGATTTCATTTTTTAAAAAATTTTTGACACTTGTTTTACAACCTAACATATGGTCTATTTTAGAGAATGTTCCAGGTGCACTTAAGTATGTATATTCTCCTCACTTAGAGGTGAGTGATCTATGGCTGTCTATTATGAGTTGTTGCTATACAGTGTTCAAGTCTTCTGTTTCTGTGATGATCTTCTGTCTAGTTGTTCTATACATTATTTAATGTGGAGTATTTAAGTGTTAAACAACTTTAGTTGAGCTATTTCTCTTTTCAATTCCATCAGTTTCTGCTTCATATATTCAGGGCTCTATTGTTAAGTGCATAAGGGTTATTATATCTTCTTGATAAATTATTACTCTCTTCATTACTCTCACTGGCTCTAGTAAAAATTTCTGCCTTAAAGTCTCTTCTTTCTGATATTTGTATAGCCATTACAGTTCTCTGATTTACTAAATATTACTCAGCATAGAATATGATTTTCTATATATTTACTTTAAAACTGTATATGTGTATCTAAAGTGAGTCTTTTGTAGATAGCATTTGGTTTCATCATTTTTAAATCAGTTTTGCCTATTTTAAGGTTTCTTTTAGTTAATTTTATCCATATATATTTAATGAAATGTAATTTCATTAAAGGAGGATTTGTCAAATATGTCAAATAGCATTTGTGCTATTTGTTTTCTATGTCTTGTATCTTTTTGTTCCTCATTCCCACCATTATTGCCTTCTTTTGTTATAGATATAATGTGGTATACCACTTTGATTCCCTTCGTGTTTCTTTTACTATAATTTTTGAACTGATTTCCTTAGCAGTTGCCCAGGTGATGCCAATCATCTTATTAGTTAGTAATAATCTAGTTTGAATTAATACCAGCCCATTTTCAATAGCATAGCAAACTTTACTCTGGTGTAACTCTGTCCCCCCACCTTATGTTGTTCTTGGCAGAAATTACATTTTTATACATTGTAAACATTTCATACATTGTATGCATTGCTTTACACGTTGTTGATATATTTATAATTATTTTATATACTGTATTTTAAATAATGTAAGAGTAAAAGAGGAGTTACAGTCAAAAGTACATTAGTACTGACTTTTGCATTCTCTTACGTGGGCACCGTCATTGATGTTCTTTCTTCATGTTGATTCAAGTTACTGCCCATTGTCCTTTCATTTCAGCCTAATGCATTTCCTTTAGCATTTCGTGCAGGGTAGCACTGCTAGCAATAAACTCTGTTTTTGTTTATTTTTGGATGTCTTAATTCTCCTTATTTTTTTTCCTTTTATCTATTGAATAAATCTGACTTGGAACATTGTGTAAGTTTACTGTGTTACTTTGATATATTTATATATTATTACCAATGTGGTAATATTTATCACATAACAATTATAGGACAGTATTGTCTATATTCATTGTATTGTGCATTAGATCTGTATGGCTTCTTTACTACTTGTTATAAGTTTCTGTTCTTAAACACCATCACTCTTACCCATCTCATCCCCTGGCAACCACCATTTACTCTGTTTTTTTGTTTTTTTTTTTAACAGGTTTAACCTTTTTAGATTCCACATGTTAGTCGTATCATACAGTACTTGTCTCTTCTGTCTGACTTCTCTCTCTTGGCATAATGTGCTTAAGGCTCATCCATGTTGCCACAAATGAGAGAATATCCTTCTTTCTGGTGGCTGAATAATATTCCATTGTGTATATGTACATCTTTTTTATCCATTCATTCCATTGATGGGCACTTGGGTTATTTCCCTATCTTGGCTATCTCCTTCATTTTCAAAATACAGTTTTTATGGATATAAAATTCTTGAAGGACAGGATTTTTGTTTCAGCACTTGGAATATGTCAGCCTATTGCCTTTGAAATTTCATGGTTTCTGATGGAAATAGACTATTAATTTTATTGAGAATCCCTAGTGCATGATGAGTCACTTCCCTCTTGCTGCTTTTATGACTCTCTTTTCTTGACTTTTCAGAGTTGTTTTCTAATGTATTTCAGTGTGAATGTCACTGAGCATAGTCACTTTGGGTTTCGTCAGGCTTCTTGGATGTGTTCATTAATGATTTTCTCCTAATGTGGGAGATTACTGCCATTATTTCTTCACATATTCTTTCTGACTCTTTATCTCTCTCCCCTCTTCTTCTGAGACCCCCATTATGTTTATGTTGTTAAATTTGGTGGTGCCTCACAGGTTTCTTAGGCTCTGTTATTTTCGTTCATTCTTTTCTTTCTGTTGTTCAAATTGGATCATTTCAAATGATCTTTCTTTACATTCACGGATGCTTTCTTCTGCTTACTAAAATCAGATTTTGAGCTCCTCTAGTGAATTTTTTAATTCAATTATTTTTCAACTCCAAAATGTGATTCCCTTTTTATAATTTCTATTTCTTTATTATTTTCTCAGTTTGCTGAGATGACATTCTCATGCTTCCTTTGTTTCTTTAGTTTCCTTTAGCTCACTGAACATATTTAAGGTAGCTGTTCAAAGTTTTTGTCTATAAAGTCCAGCATTTGGACTTTCTCAGTCACAGCTTATGTTGGTTTATTTCTTTTCCTGTGTTTTATGGCTATACTACTTGTTCTTTGAATGCCTCATAATTTTTGTTAAAAACAGGAGCTTTTATTATAATGTAGCAACTTCGCAAATCAAATTGTCTATTCTCCCTAGGATTTGTTGTTGTTGCTGCTTATTTTCATTGCTGTTTTAGTGACTTTTTGAAACAATTCTGTAAAGTCTATATTCTTTATCATTTGTGGCCCCTGAGGTCTCTGTTCCCTTAGCTTAGTGATCAGCTCATGTTTGGACAGAGATTTCCTTCAACATCAGATCCACTTGCAGAGGGTCTCTGTGTGTGTATTGGAGCATGCTTTCAACACTTAGCCCAGGCAGTTTGCAATCCTGCTTTAGCCTTAATTTCTGGCTTCTTTAGATCTTCAAGGTCAGCAGTAGGTTAGAGCTATAGCCTTCTCAGGTCCTTCATGAGTGCACACACACATCTGAGCATGTACATGGACTTCTAGATTCCCAGGAATTGACTGGAGTTTTTCAAGTCCTTATAGAATTGTTGTCCCCCGCCCTTCCTACCCAGATTTTTTTTCATCTGTTGTTTGCTCCAACTTTATCTTAGGTTGATGCTAAGACATTAGACTGTAAATATTTTTGACCCATGACTCTTGGGATATGTAACATTAATACTAGACTAGTTCAGAGTTAATAAAAATAAAGCCAAGCCAAGCCAAGCCTTTGAGCTGGTCTTCTAAAGAGCTACCATACAGGTCACAATAGACCATTAGGTCCAGATATTTGCAAATGAGGTCTGTTTTCTGCTGTCTTCGGTGCCAGGTTGTGCACCAAGCCTACTGCCAAGCTGGGAAGTGTGTGATGGAACTAGGGTAAGTTAAAACGCCACCAAATTTGTTGTTCTTAGCAAAAATCAGTCCCCATGTTTGGAATAAGCATTCCCCTGGTTACTGAAATAGTATAGTTAATTTCCAGAGTTAGAAAAAGCTGAGTCTGACAGTTAATGTGTAGGGTTTTTTTTTTTCTTTCTTTTATGGGGAAGCAGGGGGTAGGCTTTTTGTTTCCTTCCTCTGATTTTCACTAATGCTCCCTTTCAATTTTAGTGATGATGTCTTTTGACAAGCAAAAGTATCTAATTTTGACCAAGTCCAGTCTGTCATTTTTTAATTGTCTGAGTTTTCCTTGTCTTATATCTAAGGAATCTTTGCCTAGCTGTTGGTCATACAAATTTTCTCATATTTTTATTTTTTTCAAATTTATGGTTCGTGATTCTTTTGAATTAAGTTTTGCTTTTGGTCTGAGGAAAGAGTCAACATTGATTTTTTCCCGCATGGATATCTAGTTATTCCAGTACAAATTACTGAAAAGATTTTTCTTTCTCCATTGAGTTAACTTGGTACATCTTTTGAAAATCAGTTGACTATATGTGTGTGGATCTGTTTTTCGACTTGTTATTTTCTATTGACCTATATCTTTATTTTTTGCTAATGCTATTTTGCATTGATCACAGTCACTTTACAATAAATCTTAAAAACCAGATAGCATACATCCTCCTAATTTATTCTTTTTCAAAATTCCTTCAGCTACTCTAGGTCCGTTGTCTTTCTATATAAATTTTAGAATGAGCTTGCCCATTTTTACAAAAAAAAAAAAAGCCTGCTAGGATTTTGATTGGAAATGCACTGAATGTTTTGATCAACTTGGGGAGAATGGTCATCTTTACTTTATTGTCTTGCGATCCTTGAGTATGGTAGAGGCTGTTTGAGTAGCACTGACATATATACACTACCAAATGTAAAACAGATAGCTAGTGGGAAGCAGCTGCATAGCACAGGGAGATCAGCTCAGTGCTTTGTGACCACCTAGAGGGGTGGGATAGGGAGGGTGGGAGGGAGACACAAGAGGGAGGGGATATGGGGATGTATGTATACATATAGCTGATTCACTTTGTTGTACAGCAGAAACTAACATAACATTGTAAAGCAATTATACTCCAGTAAAGATGTAAAAAATAAATAAATAAAAGAGACCACACTTTTCTATACTACAGAGTTGAATAATCTAGAAAATCCCTGAAATCTATATGCATTAAATGCTCAGTGTTCTCAAGTGACATATCACCCATAATCACTATCAAATGTAAGAGTTTCCAGGGAGTCAAAGGACCAATATTAAGGAAAATGCTGAACCCTTGCCTTTGACAAGTTTTCTGTTTACTTTCTCTCCATACGTTGATTAGTCCTCTTCTCCACATAGTAACCTCCTACTCATCCTTTATGACACAGCTCTCTGTTTTCCTCCTGTATGGAGCTCTTTCATATCAGGTTCCTGAGTCAGTCAGTATCCTTATGCCACGATCTTAATCTCTGTGCCTAATATTTTTTACCTCTGGGAACCCTAAAATTTATGCTCTTCAACATGTAGCAAGCCAAAAAAAAAAATATAGGGGATTAATACTCTGAGCAACTCAACCAATGGTTCTTGGGAGTTTCCTAACAATTCCAGTGCAAACATTGAGAGGTAAACTTTACACCTTTTTCAGAGTTTCACACAGGATTAATTTCCATTCAGATACTGTGACATTTTGCTTATTATCCCATCCTTCCTTAGCTTCCTTCCCTTTTCTGTATCCATTGGCCAGCTGGCATTGCCTGTACTTTCCAAATAAACTTCATACACTCAGATTCTTGTTGCAGGTCTTCTCAAGCTAAGATAGCACTTACTACTCATCTCCTGTCATTCCCATGTTCTTTCAGTTAGCATGAATGAAACAGTGTGTTTTGTGTAGACATACATTCATCATATGAACGTTAAGTCTCTTGTTTCCTACTTGCTTATTTCCCCTTCTAAGCACAAGTAACCATTTGTATATAATGGGCACATTATTTTAAGAAGTCTTGTCACTTAATCTTATGCACCTGAAACAGTTTTCTGTTTGTCTGTTTTTTAAGAGTCATATTGCTTTATGGAGAGAAAAGTTTATGCTTACAAAAATCCAGATGCAAAAGAAGCAGGCGTGCTTAAAAGAACACACAGAATCTAGGAAGAATGATAGAAAACAGAAAGAGGATATTGATCCTGGAGATTAATTTCAACCTGAATTTAGATTTCTAGGAATTTAGAAATGTGGTTTCAGATATCTGGATCATACCAGTCCCTGAACTGGAGTTTTGATGTTGCTTTAGTATAAATGGGTAGCAGCTAGATAAAATGCTTTAGCTATCAGGCATCATCCAGATAGATGCTTCCTCTCAGGGAGAAGTATTTAGTACTTGTAACACACTTCTGTGAGCTGCACGCCTGTGTGTGTCTACAGTTTGCAAGAAACTGAACAATTATAAATAAATACAAAGTTAAGGCAGAATAATGATGCCATTTAAAGTCTTCTTTTTTTTTCTTTCACTGAGAACAAGGAGAAAATGAACATTTCTTTTAACAAGGTTTACATAGTGCAATTCACTATATTTGAATGAAATTATGCCAGACATACAAAAGATAAAATATTGAGAGATTTGATGAGAGAAGATTGGTGAAATAAGCCCTGAAATGAGGAGGGGGGGTCATTTTCTAGGATTCAGCTGTTTACTTCTGAGAAAATCAGTGAGTATTGGGCGAGTCTGTCAATACAGGCCTGGGCTGAAATCTATACTCAGCTAATCTGTCCTGTACTTCACTTTTCTTTAATTGGACCCTGCTTTTAGAGCTATTAAAATAAATGGGATAGATGTCTTTTGTGTCACATGTAGGTACGATATACAGCTATTTTGGGGTTCTTTATTAACTGAGTAGGCATATGGAAATTTTAAAAATGCATAGAGATGCATTTAATTTTTATAATACTTAAGAGCTAAATTAAATATTGCTTGCTCAAGCAGTAGAGTTGATATTCCTATAAATGGTTTTCTATTAAATACAATTTCAAATAAAAATTCAACTTTATGATTGACCATTTCTATTCAGTCTCAGTACAATCCTCTGTCCCCACCACACACACATATATGTAGGAGCATATAAAATACTTTAGATACTGTGTCCTGATGTGTGTTCTTTGTTGGAACATAGAGAAGTTGATCTATGTTCAAATATGTTTGGGAACATTGTGTTTAAATTTTGTTTAAAATTGTCCTGTATAATTTTCTGCTCTTCTAGTAGGCTACATCAGGGGATGGCAAACTGTGGCCAGGATGGGTCAAATCCAGCCCACCTCTGTGTTTATAAATAAAGGTTTGTTGGAACATAACAATGCCTATTCATTTATGTATTGTCTGTGGCTGCCTTCATGTTATAGTGGCAGAGCTGAATAATGGTGACACAGACCATATGGCCTGCAAAGCTAACAATGTTTTCTATCTGGCCTTTACATAAAAAAAGTATCTGACCCCTGGGCTAAGAGAGACCTAATATACAATGTTACTCCCATAATTATTTGAGCATAGAAGTCATTTCCCACACATCTTATAACTTTAGTGTCCTGTGGAGTACCACATTGAATACAGTATTTTAGTGTTTGCTCAACTCTGTTTCCCCATTTATTTTAAAATGAGATTTGAACATCCATAACCACAAAGTTCTTACATTATTTTGAACAACTGGGAGGAATATAATGCAGGGCCTGAACACAGAAAATCCCCTTGGCGATTTCACTGGCTTTTCAACAGTAATATGACAAAATAATTGCTGGTGGTAATTTCTTAGAAATGAACTCATCATAAGTATCTTATATAAATCCACTTCACATATTAAATTTATTTGGTTTTATTTTGGGTTTGCATTGTGGTTCTTAGTGGACTGAGCAAAGATTACCCTTGTTGTGCAGAGGAAGATAGTAGTTGCTCTCAGTCTATTTAAATTATTATTTTTATGTTAAACAAAAGATATCCTGGTAGAAAACATGCTGTATTTTCACATTCTATATATTTAACTTTATATTTTATGTCAACTTTTATGCAAATTAGAACATGGATTACACAAATAGAAGTCAAAATCTGTTTTACTATTGTTTTATCTAATATTCAAATGCATTGTTTTTAAGGAATAACTTATTAAGAATGGATTTGCCCTTGTGTTGAAAATAGAAAAAAAATACATTCTGTTAAGAATTTTTAATATTTTCCTTACTGGAAAAGTATATTGTTGAAAAAAGTAACAAATTTAGATAATTAAAAAGAAAAAGAAAACCAGAGTATTACAAATTGATACATATACATATTTTTAAATGAAATGTTTGTCAGTTTTATATTGGGTTTTTTTTTTGCATATTAGAGCATAAATACCTTTCCAGGTCACAAAACATTCTTCTTCAGTAGTATTTTAGTATTATTATTTCATAGTGCTGATTATGCATCAAACACTATGCTATATGGTTTATACACATTGACTTATTTAATCCTTTAAATAAGCCTGTGCATTAAATTCTAGTATTTCTATTTCATGTATCAGACTACTAAAGGTGAAAAATTAAGAAAAGTGTATTAAGGACCCACAAGTACCTAGTGACACAGATGAGTATCAGACATAAGTCTGGCTCTCATCCACAATGTTGTACTGACTCTATTAATATTCCACTGGGTGGATACGTCATAATCTTTTTAATGAACCTCCTAATGTTGGACAGTTTAGTTTAAAATACTCTGTAATATAAATATCAGTGTGATAAAGCTTTGTGATCTTTGAGCTCATGCTTAAGATAAATTTCTGTATCTGGAATTCATAGAAAATACATAGTTTTAAGACTTAACAAGTACTACCAAATTGCACTCCAAGCGCTGTTTCTATGTATTCTTTCTGCATACTATATCTGTCATCAGATACTGTGATTCCTTTATAGCTTCACAAGTTTGACAGGTGAAAAAAGGCATCTCATTACATTTGTATATTTTTTGATAACTATTTAGAGTGAACATACTTTATATTACCATTTATAATTTTAAAAAACTCTCAGTGCTTTTTAGTTTCTACCAAGAGTATTTTTTAAATTGATTTGTATGAGGTCTTTGTGTGATAAAATTGTTATCACATATGTGTATGTATTTACATAGTCTTAATCTTTCTTTCCATATGATGCTTTTGTTTTTGACACATACATGTTTTATATAGTTGTATCTATCATTTGTCTTGTTGAATTCCCTTTTGGAGTAATTGTCATGAAATATTTTCCATGAAATATTTTTAATTGTAAAATTAAAAAAAAAACACTCATTCAAACTTTACTGTAATATTTTCATGGATTTATTACTTACAATAAAATCTTTAATATGTGCTTTATTGAAACCAATGGCTTATGTAGGGCTATTTTTCCCCCAATGGGTAATATTTATTAAATAATTCCTATGTTCCCTACTGATATGAAACATCATATTTATCATGCACTAACTCTATCTTGTTAGCCTGAAAAAATATATATATATTCAAAATTGAATCTTTACTTATTTTCTATTCATTTAGCAAACATTATACTTGATTTCTGAGGTATTGTAATAGGACTAGGGGACCTGAAAGAAAAGGAGGCAGGTGATTACAATGGAGCATGGTATTATCTAGTGCAGTAGACAAAAGACTTCAGAAGAGTGAGTATTAATGCTCTGATAGAAGTAAGCACAGATAACCATATGAATGGCAGTGCTTAAAGAGTTCTGAAAAGGACTTACTAGGAATATTGATGAGGCACAGAAATAAGTTTTCTAACAGAGGGACAAGGGGAATGGCATTTCTGGAAGAAGGAACAGCATATGTGAAGACATGGATGTTTGAAATATCCGTCTTTACTCATGGAGCTACAAATAAGTATATCTGGAGCAATATGTATGTGAGTTTGGAATGTTTAGGGGAGAGTTATGGTAGATGAGGCAGAACAGGGACAGGGTAGTGAATAACTTTGCTGAACCTTTATCTTGAAATTCTCAGGAAGCCATTGAATATTTTAAAAATATTTATAGATTTTTTTTTTTAATATACTTTTTTTTTTTTTTTTGCGGTACTCGGGCCTCTCACTGTTGTGGCCTCTCCCGTTGTGGAGCACAGGCTCCGGATGCGGAGGCTCAGCGGCCATGGCTCACGGGCCCAGCCGCTCCACGGCATGTGGGATCTTCCTGGACCGGGGCACGAACCCGTGTCCCCTTCATCGGCAGGTGGACTCTGAACCACTGCACCACCAGGGAAGCCCTAATATACTTTTTAGAAAGGTTCACATGGCAGGAGAATGGATTGTAAGGGTCCGGTCTGCATGTAGTGAATATTAGGAAGTATATCGATTAGGATTCTCCAGAGAAACAGAACCAATGACATATTTCTTGTATGTATGTATATCTCAGTGCTTCACACTTGGGACACTTCCTCTGTTGCTTGCTTGCTTTCTTATTGCCCTCCTTCATTTCTATGAAGAGTCTATACTTAGTGTTGACTTTAGAGCACAAGCATTGGTCTAGATCTTGGGGATACAGCAGTAAATAACAACATAAACAAATATCCATGTTTTTATGAATTTTAGATTCATATAGAATAAGGCAGACATAGGCTAAATAACAGAGATGATATCTCAAGTATTTATAAGTACTGTAGAGGAAAATAAAGCAGGAGGGGTGGGTAAGGGGTCCCAGGGATGATTAGGGTAATATAAATTTTATAAAACCTGTTTCAGGAAAGGGTTATTAAGATGCTGACTTCTGAGCACATACCTGAGTACTGTGAAGGGGAGGCAGTCATGCATACACTCGAGGGAAGAGTTCTCTATATAGAGAGGACGGTAAGGGAAATGATCCTAAGGTAAGGCAGAAACAAGCTTAGTGGGTTCAAGGAGCAACAAGGAAGGGCCATATGTTTGTAGAAGAGGGAGGCAAGGGGAAAGGAGAAGAGACAAGATCAAGAGATAATAGGAGACGCGCTGGTTTTGGACTTTGGGTGGACGTTGTAAAGATTTTTGCTTTTATTCTGATTGAATGGGGAAATCATTGGAGAGTTTCAAGTTAGGGCGTGACATGATCAGGCTTACATTTTTCCAGAATAACCCTGGATGTGGTGTTAAAAAGAGATAAAAAGGGACAAAGGATGGATCAGGAAGGCCAGGTAGATGGCCATTTTAGAAACTAGACAATCACTGATGCTTAGAAGAGGGTGGTAATAATGGAGCTGGGGAAACTTTTTCAGAGTTCAGACATACTTGTCTAGCATGCAGCTTTTCATTATAGAAGGCAGCCTCTGTTTGAAAACATCACTTTGGTGTTTGGTAGGTTTTTGCTAATTTTCTAGGTTCATGAATATATGTATTCTCAATTGTTTAGGATGCTGGATGTCTTCAAACTGAATGAGTTGTGGTGATAAATTGAGTCCTAGTAAACGTGTATTTTCAGAACACCTCAGAACTTTGAAGTTAAACAGATACCTGGAGAATGTACAAAAAGCTACATCTGGCTTGTATTTGCTAAGTGGTTCAACAACAAATGTTTAGCTCTTCATAGAATAGAGTTGCTCTAATTAAAGGATTGAACTCAGAGAGTTCCCTTTCTTGTTTTACCTCCTGGGTAGGAATCGTTGAAGAATAAAGAGCTCTTAAGACAGGAAAGCACTCATGACCCAATTAAGACCTCTCACTTTCAGTGGGACCCAATGTGTTGCCTGCACCTCTCCTCTCATTGTACAGATATACTATTGATCTTTCAAGGAGGCCTGTCTCAACACTGTTCTCTAGACCTTTTTCCCCCTGGCTTCACTGAGATATAATTGGCATACAACATAGTGCATTGTGTATAAGTTTAAGGTTATAGAGTGTGTTGATTTGATACACTTATGTATTGCAAAGGCCATCCTGGTTATATCCTTTTTTACTGAAAATATTCCCCTGCCTGCATTACGTTCAGTCCCTATGCATCCTTTGAGTTACACAAGTTTTATTTCCTTAGACCCATGAGCAACATGGGGTTAGGGGCACTGACCCTTTGTGCAGTTGAAAATGTGCCTATAACTTACTGTCCACCCTTAGTATACACAGTTCAGTTCTTCCATGCCTGTGATTTTGCATGTGTATTCAACCACGGACCAGGTAGTACTGTGGTATTTACTGTTGAAAAAAAAAATCAGTGTATAAGTGAATCCACACCCATGGTTCAAACCCATGTTGTTCAAGTGTCAACTGTAATTATTATGTGCCAGATGTGGAAGATACCTCGAGAACAGTGATATTTTCTTCCCTTTTGGTGTTTTTGAAGTGTGTTAGAGATACATGCAAGGAAATATACTGCCTATATATGATAAACACAATGATGGAGGTGTGCAGAGGCTTCTAAAGGAAAATCAAGGGCAGACACCTAGTCAACTTGAGAGGGAATGAGAGAGCATCAGATTGTTGCTGGGAGAATTACAGTCTAATCAGTTAGAAGGGTTAAAGTGGAGGTAGTCACATTATGGTTGAAATGATTGTGACATGAATCCCTTTGGCAGTCTGGTAACAGCTAGGAATCCCTTCTGAGAAAAATGCTTTTAAATCCATAAAATAAAATACAAAGGCTTATAAAAGAAATTATATAGTAATACAATTAGTAGAGCATTAAAATTTTGTAATATAACATACACACATTTTTGGTATTATATAACTAGATCTAGCCACTCATAGACTTATTAACTGCCATAACTTCATAATATGTATTATATATGGGATGTCGATACAGATCAAATTGCCGGTATTGCTCTTTGTCTACATTTGTAATTGAAGAAAATGATAGAGGTCAATGTAAATAAAGATGTAAATTTTATTCCCATCTAAGTTTACATATTTCCCTCCCCTCTAAATTTGATTCTGCTTTACATAGACTTTGTAGAATGTATTTAAGGTATTTAATGTACTTAAATGTATTTAAGGGCTGCAGGTGAGCAGAGAAAATAATCTATAGTTAGTCCTACAGAGTGATGAGAAAGGGCTAAAGGTTTTCCAACATACCATGTTCTTTCCTGTCACCAAGTTTTTTTTCTTTAACTTGCCCTGCAGGATTTAATATTTACATCATAATGGAATCTATTTTTTTTTCTAATTTTTGAGCTTTGCTTTTTCAGTATGATAGTAACCTAGATCCTTTCAACTCAAAGTGTAGTCTTATGGACTGGTAGCCTTGACATCTCCAGGGAGTTTATCAGATGCACAGAATCTCAGGCTTTGCCACAAATCCACTGAATCAGAATTTGAAATTTGATTGCCAGATGATATTTATGAACAGTAAGGATTTAGAGCACTGGTCTAAAGGACAGAGATTCTTGATTTGAGTCCATTTGCTTTCTCGTAAGTCTCTTGGAAAATTTAGTCACATAAATTTTCAGTACATACTTAGTTTGACAATTAACCAAAATCATAACCAATTAGTTTGGAAAGTGAAACTTTCAAATTTAGAAATAAAGGGTGTGTAAATCACATTGATGATCCTAATGTGATTTTTAAAGCAATGGGTGATTTTTCTTGGTCAGTGTATCACTTTGAGCAAAGAGACTTATCATAAGTGGCCTGTTATTTGAATGGACATCTTGAAACAATACATCTATCACCTAGCATGAAATGTTGCTGCAAATGTGTGTATCCCACGAACATTATGATAACAGATCATAAATTGAGAGTGTGCTGTTTCTCATTTCTTTATGGTTGTCAGGCATTGTTCACATGAACTTTTAATCGTTCAAGAGAATGAGTGGCTGGAGAAAGCATACACAGTACTGCCTCGTGGCATTCAATCCTTGGTAGTGATGGGATTCTTTTGAAATATTTTATTAGATGTCTAAGTTAGAGGGAAATAAAGAGAAAGTATGGAATTGTGGCTTCTAAAAGTCTCTGAATATTTCTAGTAATATGTTCCATGAAGTATGTGATTGATTTCTAAAGTGTAAGGCAAAATATTGTGAACTAAGTTGTGGACAAAATATTGCCATTTAATGTTACCTACTATATCTGAAAGTCACTGGAGTTGAATTAGACTGTGGCTTTGAGGGGACAAAAAAAGGAAGAATTGGAATAGTGAAATCATGAGAACTGCAGTCTGTTTATATAGGATAACTCTCTGTTAAAGAGAATCTTTAGTTTTAGTTATCCATTTATGACAGTCATTTAGCAATGACTTTTCAGTAAATGGTTTGTGTAAATTTTGAGAATAATGTTTAGAAATGTTAAGTTCAGTGCTCTTCCTGTATGTCCAAGTTGAAACAGAAAATTATAAGGAATAGAGAATATCTTGTACTGTCACCATTGTTCTAGGTTAGAGTTTGTTGGTATTGACTGGACAGATAAACGATTAAGTCTCTTCCTCATTTATTGAATGCTTACCATGTATCAGGCAATGTGCACAGTATTTTTTTCTTAACATCTTTATTGGAGTATAATTGCTTTACAATGGTGTGTTAGTTTCTGCTGTATAACAAAGTGAATCAGCTATACATATACATATATCCCCATATCCCCTCCCTCTTGCGTCTCCCTCCCACCTTCCCTATCCCACCCCTCTAGGTGGTCACAAAGCACTGAGCTGATCTCTCTGTGCTATGCAGCTGCTTCCACTAGCTCTCTGTTTTGCATTTGGTAGTGTATATATGTCCGTGTCACTCTCTCACTTTGTCCCAGCTTCCCCCTCCCCATATCCTCAGGTCCATTCTCTAGTAGGTCTGTATCTGTATTCCCATCTTGCCCCTAGGTTCTTCATGACCATTTTTTTCCCTTAGATTCCATATATATATGTTAGCATACAGTATTTGTTTTTCTCTTTCTGACTTACTTCACTGTGTATCACAGACTCTAGGTCCATCCACCTCACTACAAATAACTCAATTTCATTTCTTTTTATGGCTGAGTAATATTCCATTGTATATATGTGTGCACAGTATTTGACATGTTAATTCATTTACTCCATACTGTAACTCTGTTAATCCATTTTACTGATGACCTGGTGTTCAAAGATGGTACGAACTTGTCCAGGGTCATAAAATCAAGAAGTATATCATTTAAATACTTTATTTAATTTGACCTATCAAGGCTGGCATCAACTTGATATTCTCAGCTACTCTTTTACTGATTGGTTTTGGATTTTATTGCTTAAATTTTTTTTTAAACTCAAGGATTCATTAGTATCAAAGAATAAAGAGCAGAGGCTCAAAGACAAATTAGGATTCAGCCTAATATTGCATTTAGAGCACAGTGACTCCCTTGTCAAATGTGGCCTTCTTGATCTCCAAGTTGTATAGAATTACCATTTTAAAGATCAAGTTCTCTTGATATCGATTCCCTAAGATTTTGGTTGAATTTGAAGTTTTCTTTTGTTTAAAAGTATTGAGACACTATCTGATAAACCTTCAGATGCTTTCAGTTGTTAATATTTCTTTGGATAAAGAAAAATTCCAGAAATTCAGGTGGGAAAACATAAGTGTGTTCTTAGGAAAATATACCCAAAGATAACTGCGTTCAGCTTCTCCTGATAAGGAAAATAAAATAATAGGAATAGTGAAAAATCTATACCTTTCATTTTCAAGTTCTAAAAACCATATATATGAAAAGCTTGTGGTTGTACTACGTTACAAATACTCTGTGTTACAACCTGATTTAAAACGCCAAAAAAATAGTTTTCAGATTAGCTATTTTAATATATGTGAAGAATTTTATTGAACACAAATCACATGGATTTTTTTTTTCATTTCAAGAATAAGGAAAACTGTTTCTTTCAGCTGCTTGATTGCTTAAAAAATGTTTCATTCTAAATATTCCTTAGTAATCATGGATGAATGTATTATTATAAAACAATATCTGTTTTCCTAGTTTTATAATACCTTTTGACCTGTTTCTGTCTTAGAAAAGGGTGCAATTTTATGCATTTATAATGGGGCAAAGTAGCTGTCAGTTTCCAGTGCATTTGAACAAAATCACATGGAACTAACTTTGCTAAAAAGCTTTCTTAGAGCAATAATCATCTCAGAACATTATTTAAATAACGTAATTGAAGATACTCTGTGTTTAGAAGATATTCCATTTGTGAATACTTAAATACTTTATAAAGAGGGGGCATCATATCTTTTTCAGACAAAGAAATCAAAGAACAAAAAGACATTAATCCAGGATAATACAGTCAGCTGTGCTGAAAATGAAATGGTAGAAGCATATTGACAAATGGGCGCTTCTAAAATAGTTATCACAACTCTCAAATAGTTACTAGAATAATAGTACTAATAATGTCAAAAGCATTTCTGGTACAGAATGAATGTATATGTAGAAAGAAGTTTTATGTAACAAAGATACTAGCTCATGAGCTGATGCTGGTCAGAACCTTCATTTTGACTAAGTACAGTGGTGCTCACTAGTTACTTAACAACTTTATTGAAGTGTAACTTACATGCCGTAAAATTCATTCATGTGTAAATTCACTGATTTTTAATGTTTACCAAGTTGCACAACCATCACTACAGTACAGTTTTAGAACATTTTAGGATCCCACATGCCCATTTATAGTTAATCCCTGTTTTCATCTCCAGCCCTAGGAATCTACTAATCTACTTTATATATCTTGAGAGTTGCCATTTTTGAACATGTCAGTTAAATGGAATAATAAAATAAGTGGTCTTTGTGGCTGACTTTTTTCAGTTTGCATGACGTTTTCAGTTTTCATCATGTTGTGCAGGTACTTGGTTCTTTTATGCCGAATACTATCTCATCATCTGGAGATAGCTCAATAAGTGTAGCCATTCACCAGTTGATGGATATTTGTGTTATTTCAAGTTCTTGGCTGTTCTGAAGAATGCTGCGATTACTGGTGTTTATATAGATACAGCCATGGTACTGACTCTTGGCAGAAGCTGAGAGCAATTATTTGAGGTGTGACTGAGTGTAGAGAGGGGGGAGGCACTTGGATTGGCATTAAGAGGTGTGAAAATTGAGGACAGGGTAATGTGAATAGAAGATAAAAATCCATGTGGTCAATAGCAGTTAGAAAAGGTTTTCTCTTGGGAAGTACAAATCAGTAATTTGTAAATAATTCTTTCAATAAGTATTAATTAGGTATCTACTCTGTGCTAGGTATCAAGCTAAGAAATTATGGTGGATACAATATGGAGGGAAATGATCGAACTAGCAAAAAAAAAAATACTGTGAATGCATAATATAGAGGACCATAAGGTATTTTTCAAAAGGGAAGCATTGCTGACAATTTAAAAAATTAATGGAAGCAAATAACTCATATCCTACATGCAAGATATAAGCTTCTGATAGCTTTTCTACTCTTTCAGAAAATGTAAAATACTATTTGGTATTTGAGTGAATATGTACTTGAGAGGTGCTTTTACAGGAATGGTTCATGTAGATCCTGTAACACAGTTGTCAATTCTGTTATTTACAATAAAGCAATCCCAAAATGTGCTCTGATGCTTACTTAATTAAGTTATCAGGCAGCCTGTGTTACCTTGTAGGTTTTAAATATGACTCTTTGTTCCTAATATGAAAAAAGCCAAATGACTATCCCAGTAAGAGAAAGTGATAATGTACTTTACTGATAATTTGATTTTCAGATGATTCATTAAGCATTCTGGTTACTTTGTTGCTAAGCAACAGGGCCTATGGAAAGACACCTGATTTACCCAAGAGAGCAATAAGAATGCCTGCCGTGATAATTACTATATTGTAAAATTATATAATTCACTTTCTACAATGGTTTCCCAAAGTGCATCCCGTAGAACACTAGGTCCATTAAATGTCCTTGAAGAAATAAAAATTCCTTATTAAGTAAGTTTGGAATATGTTGCATAGTATATCCCTCTATTGGAAGTTAACAGTTTATATTAAACGTTCTGAGAAATATTATTGGGATGAGGCATGCTAAAGTGGTTATATCTCAGTAATTTCTAAGCTTGTTTTATAACAGCTCTATTTTTACATATACTAATAAATAGCCTATGGAAGTGCTCATCTGTGGAAGAGCCATGGTTACCATTTAATGCTGGTCGAGTTAATGAGATGTTAGAGGAACATAATACAGCCTAAATGTTATTTTTGTGTCTGTTACTAGACCTGTGGAGGTTCAGGGAGGAGAAATGTGAAGAGCCATATCCCTTCTTCATATCTTTGGGCAAGCAAGGAGAGCCAGGGCAGGAGGGTCTCCTATGTAACCAATTGTGAGCATTTGGGATATGCTTAATGTCTTACCTTTATATGTACCCATTTGGGGAAAGGGTCTCCATCTACCAGAATATTAACCTCTTAGTGCTGGCATTGTGTTCCATGATTTTAAATCCTGACTCCCCAATCTTCAACTTGTGGGACTTTGAGCAAGTTACGTGATCATATAGTTCTTTGTTTACTCATCTGTAATATGAGCTGTTGTAAGAATCCAATGAGATAATGTTTTGCTAAGAACAGTGCCTGGCACATACTGAGCCCTGAAATATTTATAGCTGTCACTATCGTTATGCATTCTCAGAAAAATTGCCACAACATTCTATTTACAATAAGAACAATTTATTGTGTCACCTGTGATGGTCGTTGAAGTTATGTAAGAACTGTCCTGCTTTTCAAACATAACAAAACCAAACAAAAACAAACGATTATAAATTCAAATTCATTAACATGACATAGATAACCCTTTCCCTGTGTAAATGAAATAGATTTTTCTTATCTCCACTCTTGTCACACTCTATACTTTTTTTTTTTTTTTCTGTCTTCCTGCCTAGGTGGTGAGCCCTTTCTGTACTGGGAACATGCCTTAAGCATCTTTGAAACAAGATGTAACATAATACTTGGTACATAAAAGGGGCTCACCATATATCTTTCATAAATCAAGTGGGGGGAAGATAGTATGTGCTACTCTGCTATTTTGCTTTGTTTTTAAACTTGTGTTCTTATCAACAGTTGCCCCCAAAATGAGATTACCTCACCTCTTTGGGTCTTTTTTTTTTTTCTAAAGTAGTATATATTCCTCTGAAATAAGTGTAGCTGTAACACGTAGGATACCACCTCTATGCTGCCATCTCATCAGAGTAAGATAATTTCGGAAGAGACACTGACAAAGTGCTTAGTGATGCAAACTGAGAAGCTAATGAACCATAGTGGCTTTTCTGCTGTTTTCTTGAAGTATAAAATTGGAGGTCATGTACTGTACAGCCTGTGATGTTAATATTCATAGTGATTTTCCTGGATACAAGCTATCCATAATTCTTCTTGTATGTAATAATAGCAATAAGAGTGATATTAACTAAATTGTGATTTATCATAGTGAAGATGGAATACCTGGTGGGCCGCTTGAGAACATAACAATCTTATAAAGGATATCGGTGCCTTGAGTAACAATACTTTGAGGTATTGTTTTAGGACTAAGTAGCTCTTCTTTTTCAGCAAGTCTGTTAGTGTCCTTCCAAAGAGGCAAGATGTATGCTAGAAGACTCGCATAAGAATGATAATAAATAGATTATGAGAAGTCCTTCCCATATACCAGCAACTCGCCAAGTGCTTTATATGTGTTGCTGTAATCAATGCCAAAATACCTTAAAAGGCAAATGTTATTCCATTTTTCAGGTTATGTAATTGAAGTTTAGAGAAGTAACTCCTCCAAAATCATCTGGATAGTTAAGTGGCAGAGCTAGAATCCAAACCCATACATATCTGCCTAAACAAGTACCAATGATAAACTCTACTGTATTTCAGTTACTATTAAAACAGGCAAAATTTTAAAACCATAAGAATGTTGAATAGAACAGGATACCGAAATCATAGGGTCTCCACCTGGATTTGTAACTTACTATCTTTGTAACCTTACATTAGTATCTTAGGTACTCTGAGCTTCAATTTCCATACCTAAAAATTGGAGCTAATACAATCCATATTATATATATATCAAATAGGGCTGTTGGAAAAGAAGTTAATAATTCTATGTTTATGGAAGTTCATTTTATAGTATGAAGTTGTGTCAAAATTTGTTTTTTAAAACATCTTTTACTGCTATAACTCTCTTCTCTGCCAAATGAAGGACATTTCAAGGAAGAATAATACTAGTGGTAATAAATGGCTAAGATTCACTGATCAATTAGTATGTTCCTGGCAATGTTGTAATCATCTCAACAGCCCATGAAGGTTGATCTAATTAACAGATGAGAAGAGTGAGGCACTGAGAGAAAAAGTAACAAACCCAAAGTTACGTGCTAGTAGTGATATGATAGTAACCCAGGTAATACAGTCCAGTACTTAACCAAGATACTGTAGCGCCTATCTAGGTAAGATAGGCTGTGAATTGGGTTGGAGCAATGTTTGTAATTAAGGAACTTTACATATGACATACCACATAGATTCTCCAGTTGTTCATCTCCATGGAAAATGAAAGTTTCTTGGGCAGGATAAGGTTTTATCCTTCATATGTGCTTACTTTAAAAGCTATTTATTGAAATTAGTTATAGAAGGGATATAGTTATTGAATAAAAATAAGTGTTATCCAATATGTAGGCACACAAATAGGGGTGAGAAAAATTGAAATGCATATCAAATAAACAAGCCTTATGGCTAAGTCTCATACGGAAACTGTGATCTTTATTTCTATTGTTATAACCAACTATTATTTTTTCCTCTCCCATCATCTTTTTTAATTCAGTAAACTCCTTCATGCTGGAATAGGCACTGCTAACTGTGCAGACCCAAGAAAGCAGGTTTCTTTTTTTGTCTTTTTTTTTTTTAACATCTTTATTGGAGTATAATTGCTTTACAGTGGGTGTTAGTTCCTGCTTTATAACAAAGTGAATCAGCTATACATATACATATACCCCCATATTCCCTCCCTCTTGCGTCTCCCTCCCACCCTCCCTATCCCACCCCTCTAGGTGGTCACAGAGCACCGAGCTGATCTCCCTGTGCTATGCAGCTGCTTCCCACTAGCTATCTATTTTACATTTGGTAGTGTATATATGTCCATGCCACTCTCTCACTTCATCCCAGCTTACCCTTCCCCCTCCCCGTGTCCTCGAGTCCATTCTCTACATCTGCATCTTTATTCCTGTCCTGCCCCTAGGTTCTTCAGAACCTTTTTTTTTTTTTTCGGATCCCATATATATTTATTAGCATATGGTATTTGTTTTTCTCTTTCTGACTTACTTCACTCTGTATGACAGTCTCTGGGTCCATCCACCTCACGACAAATAACTCAATTTCGTTTCTTTTTATGGCTGAGTAATATTCCATTGTATGTATGTGCCACATTTTCTTTATCCATTCATCTATTGATGGACACTTAGGTTGCTTCCATGTCCTGGCTATTGTAAATAGAGCTGCAGTAAACATTGTGATACATGACTTTTTGAATTATCATTTTCTCAGGGTATATGCTCAGTAGTGGGATTTCTGGGTCGTATGGTAGTTCTGTTTTTAGTTTTCTAGGGAACATCCATACTGTTCTCCATAGTGGCTATATCAATTTACATTCCCACCAACAGTGCAAGAGGGTTCTCTTTTCTCCACACCCTCTCCAGCATTTATTGTCTGTAGATTTTTTGATGATGGCCATTCGGACTGGTGTGAGGTGATACCTCATTGTAGTTTTGATTTGCATTTCTCTAATGATTAGTGATGTTGAGCATATTTGTATTCTTTTTGATGATAGCCTTTCTGACAGGTGTGAGGTGATATCTCATTGTGATTTTGATCTGCATTTCCCTGATGATTAGCAGTGCTGAGTATCTTTTCATGTGACTTGGTCATCTACATGTCCTCTTTGGAGAAGGGTAACTTTAGATTTACAGAAAACTTTCATAGACAGAAGAGAGTTGCCATACACCTCACATTCATTTTCCCTCATTAACATCTTATATTAGTATGGTGCATTTGTCACAAATAGTGAGCCAAGATTGATACATTTTTATTAAAGTTCATACTTTATTGAATTATATATTGTCTTCTGCTTTTACTTAACACACTTGTGTGTGTTTTGGTTATGGGGAAGAATTACATACCAGTGATCATGAACTGTATTTTTATGTTTTTTCATTTTTATTATTATTATTATTTTTTGCGGTGCGTGGGCCTCTCACTGCTGTGGCCTCTCCCGTTGCGGAGCACAGGATCCGGACGCGCAGGCTCAGCGGCCATGGCCCACGGGCCCAGCCGCTCCGCGGCACGTGGGATCTTCCCGGACCGGGGCACGAACCCGTGTCCCCTGCATCAGCAGGCGGACTCTCAACCACTGCGCCACCATGGAAGCCCCTGACTGACCTTTTTCTGATCCAGGGTTCCATACAAGATATCACATTATATTTAGTTGTTATGTCTCCATAGATTCCTCTTGATTGTGACATTTTCTCAGACTCTTTATTTTTTATCATCTTGACAGTTTTGAGACGCACTGGTCAGGTATTTTGTAGAATGTTCCTCAACTGGAATTAGTCAGATGTTTTTCTCAAAATTAGACTGGAGGTTATGGGTTTGGTTGGGGGGATGTATATCACAGTTAATGCGCCATTCTCATCACACGATATCAGGGGTACATGCTATCAACATGATTTGAGTTGCCCTTGATCACCTTGGTGAAGTAGTGCTTGTCAGGTTTCTCCACTGTAAGTTTTACTCTTTTACGCTTTGCATGTTGTCCTCCTTGGAAAGGAGTAACTGTGAGTAGCCCGTACTTAAGGAGTGAATAACTGTGTTCCACCTCCTTGAAGATGAGGTATCTACATAAATTATTTTGAATTCTTCTGCATGGGATGTTTGTCTCCTTTCCCTCATTTATTGATTGTGTTACTGACACCTTTTAACTTTTATGTTTATTATCCAATACATCTTTTTAATTTTGTTGCCCCAAATTTTCAACCTTTGGTCATTGGAAGCTTTTTTAATTGGCCTCTGTGTCCCTTTGACATACCCATATCTAGGGGGGAACACTTTTTTACTTTTTGTTTCCAGGCTTATCTTAGACATTCAGCACCAGAATCGCACGTAGAATAAGAGGCCCCGATTCATTCTATTGGAGAATGGTAATAGAAATCAAGATCTGGGTACTGGGACCCAGTATTATATTTATGTTTCTATTATATAGCCCACATCAAGTTATGTTTTATTTTTCTCTCCCGTTGAATGAAAGGTCTCCAGTTGTCATATTCTCTTGTACAAGAATATGTAGCCTTGAATTCTTCTTTAGTTATTTGATGGATCTTTAGTGTTTCTCTGTACAACCAGATTGTAAAGTCATTGTGTTGAAATATTTCATACATGCCTTACTGGCCCCTGCATTAGTCAAATATTTTTTTATGATTCTGGGGCTGAATTCTGTGCTTTTACCTTTCTGAAATTCTTCTTCTTTTTTTTTTCATCAAAATTTACCTGTTGCATATTTACCTATTGTAATCATGGATATTAGAGATTGAAATGGAAGCTTTGATGCTAAAGTTGGGCACAAAATATACTGTCAACTGGTTATTATGTAAAGAATAGAGAATAGGACCTCAGTTCACTTTAATGAAAACCATTCATTTGTTCAGTAATGCTAATCACTTTCTAACTAGCTCATGAAAAGAAGGGGATGTACTAGTTCAAAAAAGTGAAAACAGAATTCAGTCAAGGCTTGATACAGTATTTAAAGTGACATCATTAAAATTATTTCTGTGTATCCTTCATCTTTACTCACATTATCTTGTACATTGTCATTTCTCTTCCTGCCTCCCATTTTATTCTATAACTCAGACCATATTCTCTCTTGTACTACAGCCATATTTGTACTAATATTATTAAGTGACCAAATAGCTTTCTGAAGCCATATTTTGTATCTCTGATTTACTGGTGCATCTTCTTCAAAGTGGCAAAAATCACTTTTAGCATGTGTATATTTTCCATTTTCTTGTACCCTCAAAGATAAAATGTAACTTTCAAAAAAAATTATGACCATTGTTTAGGTTATCCACCCATCCACAAATCAGCATATCCGAGGTGTTGTAGTACCCAGTTCAGAATGGGTCATTTGGATAGCCCTGTAGTTGAATATGCCTGAGCCTTACTGTTTTATACAGTACTGGCAACGGATTCAAACCACAATCTGACGCAAATTTTTGGATTGGTCTGGCATTTTAGTTATTGCATCCATGTTGTTCTCTAAGATAAATTTTCTAAATACAGTTGTTATTTAAAATCTTTAACCATTTTTTATTGAAGTAGAGTTTGTCATCATCACATTCTTATAGTTTTCAGAGTACAGGTCTTTTGCCTCCTTAGGTAGGTTTATTCTTTGGTATTTTATTCTTTTTTATGCAGTGGTAAATGGGATTGTTTCCTTAGTTTCTCTTCCTGATATATCATTGTTAATGTATAGAAATGCAACAGATTTCTGTGTACTGATTTCATATCCTGAAAGTTTACTGAATTCATTAATGAGCTGTAGTAGTTTTCTGGTAGAGTCTTTAAGATTTTCTATGTATAGTGTCATATCACATGCAAACAGTGACTGTTTTACTACTTCTTTTCCTATTTATTTGGATTTCTTTTATTTCTTTTTCTTTCTGATTGCTGTGGCTAGGACTTGTAAAATTGTGGTGAATAAAAGTGGCAGTGAGAGTGGGCATCCTTGACTTGTTCCTGATCTTAGAGGAAATGCTTTCAGTGTTACACTGTTGAGTATGTTAGCTGTGGGTTTGTCATATATGGCCGTTATTATGTTGAGGTATGTTCCCTTTTTGCCCACTTTCTGAAGAGTTTTTTTTTTTTCATATGTTTTTTGAGCACAGGCTACTTACAACATATACTAAGCTATATTACCTGTGGCTTTGTAACCATCCCCAAACTGGGTGGCTTCAAGCAAACATTTTTTTTCTCATTTGTGTACAGGGTTTAGCTCTTCTAAGTTGGGGCCAGTTGGGCGGCTCTGTTGTTTTTGATAGGGCTTCTTTGAAAATCTGAAGGTCAACTGGCTATCATTTTAACTAGGCTGGCCTTGGTGATTTAAATGACCTAGCTTTGCTCCACATGCCTCTTTTCCTCCAATAAGGAAGACTAGTCATGTTTTCGAGTCAGTGGCAGAGACACAAAAGAAAGCAACCCCCACGTGTGAGTTTGTTTTAAGCTTCGGTTTATACCACATCTGATAATATCCAGTTGGTCAACGCAAGTCTCTTGTAGTTGAGCTTGTTACCCTGCTGGTGACTGGAGAGAAATGCAAAGTTACAAAGTAAAGGGCGTGGGTACAGGGAAGAGGAAATGAATCATGGCTATTGGTGGAGTCTACCATAATAGTCATGACAGAAAAATGGAATGAAGAATCAGATCCATGACATACTTTCAGGAAGCTGATTGTTCTGTAGGGGGATAACCAAATTAATATTACAAAAAAGAATATGATGTGTCATTAAAGTTATGAAGTAAAATGGGAGGGAAAATGAGAGAAATGATACCCAATTGGGAATTAAGACTTATGGAGAAAATTACATTTGAACTTATTTTTAGTCATACAATTAAAGTTAGGTGAATAATATAAAAATATGTCCACTTTTAGAATAATTGTTAAAACCCCAAAACTTGGCTATTTGGCTTGACATATTTTACTTAAATATCTTTAAAAAGTGAATTAAGTAAGCTTATTAAGCTGCTAGTAGAACTTCTTTAGTAAATAAAACATTCTTAGAAAATTGACCTTTAGATGTACCATTTTGTGGTTTGTTTTTATCTATTAGGCAACATTAATAAGAAATTAAGAGTACTTATATTCAGTGGCTCATTATTCTGTAAGAATTCTGACAGATTTCTAATTTGGAAAAATATGTATGTGTACATTTTAGACTTAAATTTATTTGCTTTTTTCCAACAAGAAACCTCTATTTTACAGTTTCATAGAACTATAAAGCTTTTTCTGCACATTTTGTGAGCATTTACTGTGCCTCCTTTTGGTACTCAGCATCCTAGTAGAAACCAAATGGACATATATACACTACCAAACGTAGAATAGATAGCTAGTGGGAAGCAGTCGCATATCACAGGGAGATCAGCTCGGTGCTTTGTGACCGCCTGGAGGGGTGGGATAGGGAGGGTGGGAGGGAGGGAGGGAGACGCAAGAGGGAAGAGATATGGGAACATGTGTATATGTATAACTGATTCACTTTGTTATAAAGCAGAAACTAACACACCATTGTAAAGCAATTATACTCCAATAAAGATGCTAATAAATAAATAAATAAATAACAAAGAAGTAGGAAGTATGTTTACATTCTTTTAAGTGTGAGTGCCTTTAGTTGAAGGAGTTAAGACAAAAACACCCATTAAAATGTCCACAAAAGTAAGTAATATTTCACTCTTAGCTCTCCCTGTCAACACTTTTTTTCTGGTGTTTGATTTTTTTATCCTATTTCCAGATATCTAGAGGACTGAGATGTGCCCTTAGTGGAGACAAATTCCTCATTTTTCCCCCCTGAATATAGTTTATTTCTTAAATTAGGTGAGCATGTTTCTAGACAGAGATTTGTGTCTTCAGCCTGAAGGTGGAATTTCATGTGTGTCTTCAAAACATACATATCAAGAGAGCTCTTAAGATGAATGAGTGAAGTAACATAGTCCCATAGGCGTAAACCTTTTTTAAATGGAGTCATCCCTGGATGGAATCCACAGAGGAAGTAGTGTTGCCATATATCTCATACAGTACCATTATGGAGGTATCGTAAATGAAATATTTCTCAAAAGGAATGGCCAAACAGCAGGATAGGAATGTATCCTGGTATTGTATATACCTTATGAAACTTAGTATTTTTAATGTTGCTTAATTTATGGAAAAATGGTAAAATAAGTCAGGAGTCATCAGCTAGAGTATAGATTGTGTACTTCAAAAGATGTAGAAAATAACATAGCATGGAAAGTGAACCCTTTCCCCGATTTAAAAATCACAGTTCACTTTGAGAAGAATAGCCATAACAGGAAAGTAGAGGTGGTTAAATATTTTTCCTGTAAATTATTTCTTATTTGAGCAGTGTTAAATTAGGTGTTTTAAATAGGACATAATCCTCTCATATACACAGGTGACATCTTTAATAAGAATTTTTCTCTAAACAATATCTTAGGTGTTCAAAAGAACAACTGAGATTTGGAGAAGATTTTACTGATTACTGCCTTTAAAATGAATAACAGATGCATCTTTTATAATTTCTTCCTACCTCATTTTCTTACATATGATTTAAGGAAAACTGAAGGTGAACGTAAACAGAGTAAAGTGTGAAGATAATAAGCATCTTATATCTTTTCTTTTCATTGCAGAAGATAGTTTTTCATTACTTTAGAAATATTTCTACTGTACTCTCTATCTCTTTGATTTCTGACTAGAGATAGCACAATTTCAAGAAAATCTGAAGGCATAGAAAATGTCCTCCCTACTTTTGTGGGAGGAACAAACACCAGAAAGTATATAACAGAGATATGTTGAGGAAAAAACCAAAAGTTTGTTTAATAATGTTTTTTGCTTCTTCATCGATCAAAACTGCTTTGTTTTTCAGAGCACAAAAATAAATGCTTATGATTTGGTTTTCTCCTTATATTCCTATGGTAAACATCTTAAATACGAAGTCATTATGAATTTAGTTGTTTCAGGAATGTTGTTACAGACATAGTTGATCTTCAAGCAATCCACAGTTTAATTTGTCGTCAATTTAAGAAAAGCAGACTAGGACTGAAAGTGAAGAACCCATCAGTATTATTGCAAAACAAGGGAAGTTGTTTGTTTCCTGGACTTACTATCCTTAACAATGCAGAATGCCCCTTTTCAGACTAAGGCATTATAGAGTGGTAGATGGACCAAACTCATCTCATATGAATTTTATACATGGAAATATATCTAATTGTTTGCCTTTTCTATTTCTGCTGCTTCTCATGTTTTTATTTTTAATCATCTTTCACAGACTTTTGAAAACTAAGCATTGAGACATACTTCATCTGTTCATAGTGTCCTCCCCTCTCTCATGAAATTAGTATACCTTCTAATGCAAAAATGTATTTTTATATTGCAGGGGTTGTTATTGTTGGACAGAGCAAAACACTTTTTGTTAACATGAAA
>NW_006772814.1:107450-113131 GCF_000442215.2 Lipotes vexillifer | reverse complement strand
GAAGAGCGTATTAGTCAGGATTGTTAGTTGTCTGCAGCAGACACCGTGCTAGTTCATTGAAATGGAAAACGGATTGGCAAAAAGACATTATATATTTCCTAGTTAGTTCCTGAGAGGAAGTTTTGAAGGTGAGAGGAACAGGGCAAAGAGTCAGGCTTGAAGGATATGCAGTGTGGAACAGTATCCAAATTAAGATATTGTGCTTCTGTCTATTTCACTGGTGAACTTTCTGCATCCAGAGTAGAACCCAGTTTCTTCTGCTTATGTATAGATGGTGCCTCCTCCTTGCGCATCTACCAGTTCTGTTTCTAAAAGCGCCACCGTGACCAGAAACTGTCACCTGCTCCCTTAACCTTACTCTCTTAAGACTCTTGCTACATTGCATCTGAATGGGGATATTCTAACACATTGCTGTCCATGCCCTAGCTTCAGAGGGGCCTGCAAAGTATATTGCTTCAATTTTGGAGGGATAGGATGCATGTGTGAAGTTTTCCAAAGTTAGTATGTCAGCTTAAGAGATGATGGACAGATTACCATTGTGACAAATCACCACAAAAAGACAAAAAGCAAGCAAACTATAGATAATAGTAAGAAACACGATAAGAGTCCAAGAGCAGGGTTTGCAACACATGGCATTCTAAAAACACATAGTTCCTCACAGAAAATACTGTTAACAGAGACACAAAGATCTCTGAGAAGAGTGCATACTGGCATGTATAGTGTTTTATATGGCTAAACTGGTTAAAGCAGAGCTGAGACTACTCATATACCCTCAGACCACTCAGTTACTTAAAGTGTGGTCCACACAAATGTAACATCATCGTCACCTAGGAGCTTGTTAGAAATGCAGAATTCTGACCTCAGTTAGATGTACAAATCGGAATCTGCATTTTAAAATGCTTACTAGGTAGATTTTGAGCAGCACAGCTCTATGAGATACTATTTTTTAATAGCAGAACCTTTTCATCAAATTGTACATATAAGTCAGATACTTAAACTATAAAAGTGGAGCATCTCCTATATACTCAAGGTCATAGTCGTTCATTCATTCTTCTTTACATGAATATGTATTAAGGAACTTTTCTGTATTAGGTGCTGTTCATGGCAATGACTAGATAGTCTTTTTGTTCGATAGAACCTCCTGGATCCAACCTCTTTTATCCCATTTATTTTCAGATTTATTAACTTAACTCATATCCAGTTTCTTCGTTTTTTTTCCCAAAATATAATATTCTATAAGTGGGAAAAAAAAGTGGAGCATCTCTGCTGGAAGTGGAGGCAGGATTGCCAGACCCACACTATTCAAGGCCCCTGCTTGTTCCTTGGAGTGGCCCAGAGTATCGCAAACTGCTCCAGATCCACAGTGCACAGCGTGAAAACAACATATACTGGTCTTGTGGAGAACTGTCAAGACACGTCCACCTCCAGCCCACAAAATCATGGTGCTACACCGCTGACTGAGACCCTAATTGGGCTAGGAGATGTGTACATCCACCTACATTTCAGCTTTCAATTTAGGACAGGATTATATCACCGTCCTGTGGGACAGTGAGTGGCTCCACAGGCAATCCAAAGATAGGTAAAGAGTATGTCTGGACATATTCCATTGTTCTGTAGGGAAGGATGAATAGAGGAAAGAAAGAAAGCAGTCTGGTGCCTATGGAAAAGTCTCAAAAGCTTTAGAAAAGTAATGTCTTAAAAATTCAAAAATAAAACTTATGAAAAAAATGTATTTTCTATGTATTTTCAAATGACATATAAACCTGAATTCCATGAATAAATTTCAAAATGTCATATAGAGATACTAGATTTAAAATACAAAAATATAAAATATAAGTGGAGAGTAAACGAAACTTCAGTAAAATTAAGTAAAAACTGTAAGGAAGCTAACAACATAACAGTGGAATTAAGAATTTCATCAGGATGCTTTTAACAAAAACAATGCCAAAGAAGATTGAATCTATAGAGGGTGCAATTGAGGAACTAATCCTTTTGCAAAGCAGACAAAAAAAGGAATATAAACCTGAAAGTAATGTGGGGAAAAAAAAAGGAGAATGTTTCATTGTACAGTTGTGCTTGCCAAAGACAAAACCACAGCCAACTGAAGAGAAGAAAATTAAATTGAGCTGTAAAAAAAAAAAAAAAAAAAGTTTCTAATTATTTTTGAAGACTTATTCTGGTAGTTTAAAAATTTCAATTACAGACATCTAAGTAAAACAAGTTAATAAACAAAAGATGTGTACTTAAGAATAAAAATCAAGTAGTTTTAGACTTCTCTGTAGCAGTAACACTAGAAAACTTTGAATCAGTGTCTAAATTTTAATTGGAAAAGAATCATAAATTAATCAATTTGTTATTTGTTTATAAAGGTCACAGACTTACTTGAATATTCAGTGACTCAGGAAAAACAGAATCAATCCAGAAAAATCACAATATGTTGTGGATAATTGTAAGATAAATAAAAATGTGTCCTTTATTTATCTGCAATGTAAAAATAATACAAACTATGCTTTAATAACATAATACCATAAATCAGTCTGAAAGTAAAATATTCTTCAATAGTAATACTGAGGAAGCTAATCAGTAAAATATTAGACCTTTTCTATAGAGACCTTTATTTTGTACTATCAAAATCAATTTCAAATGGATTGAAGGGGGAAAAATTTTTGCTATATAAAACTGGGGTGATAGTGTAGAATAAACATTGAGGAAGATGAATAAAACTTATTCCAGGTAAATGGTTTAAAACGTCAAAGAGTGACTGAATTTTGAGAATCTAATTCTTAAATGCATAAAGCACCTGGTGTGTATATTTATTTGTAATAGGTATAACCAGTAAGAAAATCAGTGTCTAACAAAGCAATCAGAGATCAATTTTCTGTTATAAAATAGTGTTAACAGGTGCAGCCTTTATGTAAAAAAATTGAAGGTGTCAAATGCCCAGGAATTGAAATCACAGAAATGAGAGTTAGACACCAACGTGTTCATTATTGCTTCATTAACATACGTGAAAATTAGAAACAATTCAAGTATCTTACAGCCGGGGATGTCTTAGTACCATGATTTCCAAAATGTCTTACCATTTCTTAAAGTCTTCGTTATAAAAAATAAGTTAGACTTCAACTAATTTCATTGGCTTGTCTTTCCTGAATCTAAAGAGACATTTTTTCTGATACTTCATTTACTGTAAAATGCTTTAATGTTTATAAATTATTATCCTAAGCATATCATTTTAGTCTTAAACTTTCCCTGTAAACCAGGCAAACCAGGGAATTATTATTTCTACTATTCCTCGAACAATAGAATTATTAGGCAAGTATTTTCTTTTTCTTTTTTTGCTTGCCTGTCCAATTCTACTCTCTACCTTTCTCTACCCTGCTTACTTAATAACAGGGAGACTGATCTTTATGGGTTCTGTCAACCAGTGTCTCTAACTCTGGCTTCTGGATGTGTGACCCAAATGGAAATTACTGGCAAGAGAGGACAGTATTGGAGGAACAAGAGGTATTTATTGCCTTGCCTCACTCCCTGCTAACCTACAAGGTAACAGTGGCTGAATTTTCTCTCCACAGCTACAACTGCTGTTGGAAATCTCTCTTCCAAAGCTCAGCTCTCGCCGGGCTCTACTATTAGCATTCCTTCCCATTATCCCTTCAGGCCTATGGGGGATAAGGGCTTTCTACTATTACTAGTCCCTGTGTGCTTCACAGTTCTTACTGGTTAATATAACCCTGCCCACCTCACTTCACTTATCCCATTGTGTGGTGTGACATCTGAATAGTGTCAGGGCCATGATCAATAGAGATACCCAGGGAGTTAATGGATTTTTCAGTTATTTCGTAGAAGAATATGTCACAGTCAGATTAGAAACTCTAACATTTCTGTTCTTTCTACTATATCAAGCTGTATTTAAGGAGAAATTTTTGCTTTAAACACTAAAAGGAGGATATCTTATTATGAGACAGAAATACGGTTTTCGCTACTTAAAATGTATCTGTGGATGGACAAGGTTTGTTATGTACAATGACTAGCACAGAGGTTCTTTTTACCAAGTAGGCTATTCAAATCTGTTCTCATGTCACTGGTCTTGCTGTTGCCAGTCCTTTTATGATGAAATATTAGGTCAGTTGAGTGCAGTGTGAAGTCTTTGTGGAGATGGGCAACACAATATGTATAAAAATGAACCCATCTATAGAAAAGTGCCCAGAACAAAACAGAAGCCCTTACTGACATAATTCTTGGGAAAGAAAAAAATTGGATATTTGATCTGACATGAGGGAAATCTTTGAGCAAATCCAGTGGAAGGTGTTACATGTGACTACTACTTATTGTTTCTTTCTGAATTTAGTACATTTTGTTGATACTGTGACATTATGTTGAAGTGGAAAGATTTTGGGGTAAATACTATTAAATAAATTGGCTTTTAATAAAGCTGCTAAGTTGACAAACCCACTGGGTTGCTCAATCAAATTTTTGTACCATAATCACAGATATTAGTAAATCAGAATTCAGAGTTTAACATTTGTTTTACTAAGGAGGAACCGACATGAAAGTATTTGGTAGAGGTGGCGAGGGTAAAGTGGGGAGAGGTCTGGACTTGAGAGCTACTCCCTTTCATTTGACAAACCACTCTCTTCCAGGATTTCCCAGGTTCCAAATCATGACCTGCAAAGCATCGTTTTAAATTGTAAACACCACAAGCTCTGGTACTTCGTAAGTGTTCAATTAAAAAAAAAATTCGTGGAGTAAATAACATAAGTCATCCAGCAAATCAAAGCAGAAAGAAAACATAATTCATAGACACAAGTATCATATGTTCAGAGTTGGTCACAAGCAAAGCAAAGGGAGTTTCAGTCAGATATGTCTTAATTATTAAAGATATTAGGATATTAAAGACATTTTAGTCATAAAGGGCGCGGAAGACTTTTCTTCCAAACCTTGTACATAAGGCTTCAAGTAGGAGTAATGTAGACGGGTAACGCCTCAACAGTCTCCCTCTGGCAAACTGAATAGGGTGTTTCCTAAGGATGTACCTTGTATTTTATTAAACCAATGGCAGGATTTAACACCTAAATGCCACTTGTTAAGTCCAATTGTGTAGAAGAATGAGATTTTTAAAAAACGTGATCCACTTGGTATTTATACATGAATCTGTGGCTTGCAACTGTGTTCACAGAAATTGAGGTCTGCCCCAGAGTGGCTCGGAACCACCATCAGGGATGGAGGGGCAGTATAGCCAGCAGAATCAAGTGTCCTATCCCAGCATGAGAGTGTGATTTTTAAATTTTGTAAATAGGTCACTGAGATAGGAGAATAAACGCTCAGTACTTCAAAAATATAACTATCAACTGGACTGAGCAACCAATCTGAGTCTGTGTTGTTAGGTTCTTCCCCTTTAGGGTACTGGTGAATAAGGGGACCAGATAGGCTGGTGGGAAAATTAGCATTACTCTGTGAAAATTAAGAAGAATATTTCAAGAATCTATCTTGCATTGATGGACTTCTTACCTGTACACAGATGAACTGTGGAAGTCCCTAAATGCAAAGACAAAAAACATTTGATCAAAAAACATCAGGAGAGAAAATAGTCCTGGAGAAGACTATTTTCTGAGCAAGAAAATGGGGAATAGATAGAATTAGGAATTGTGGTGAAAAGAAATTACTACTATAAAGATTGAGAC
>NW_006772814.1:72384-106970 GCF_000442215.2 Lipotes vexillifer | reverse complement strand
AGCAGGAATGTGATGTGGATTTGGGAGCAGGAAGTTGTGAAAAATACTGAGTTTCCAGAAACTGTGTCATGATTTGCTGATGGTGCAAGCTCTGGGCATGTAGGATGTGAGTGCAGGCAAATGTGCAGTAGCTCTTCCTGTGGCTGACTTCTTACCTTTCAAGTTTCAGTTCAGATGCTTCCCTTGTCACTTCCTCTGTGAGAGCATTTAAAGTATACCTGCCTCCTGTTTGTTTGTTTTTGTTTTTTTTAGCATATGACTGATAATTTTACTCTTAGCATTTATTGAAATTACTAAATGTGTTAAAATTATTTTGTCTGCTTGTTGCTTGCTTCCTTGTTATTGCCTACCCCTCTCCGTGAGGAAAGGTACCATATCAGTCCTTTGCTCTTACATATTTGACACAACTGGATAGCAGGTGCTTAACAATATTTCCTGCATGAAAGTACAAATGGACAAATGAACAAATGAATGAATATCGTATATTTACCAACTCTGTTTCAAGCGCTACCATGGTGTCCCTTATCATTTTGACCAATTCTGTTTTTCTCTTGTGCAGGTCGAATGAAGTCTTGGCAGGTCAGGTGTATTATCTTATAAGATGTCATTACTCAAAGTAGTGACCGAAAGTCAGAGGGAGCTTTCCCCTAAAGAAGTTCTCTCACCTCTAGAAAGCTCTCAACCTCTTTATTGTTGCTTCTGATGCCCTTTGACTTCTTGGCATGATTTAAATTACCATGAATGACTTCTGCATCATTAATGTAGTGGACCCATTCACCTCTGTTTTCTGCTTTTCTATATGACTGGCATTAAATTTCTTTATGATTATAAAGGGATGCTATTTAACTTTGGAATAACTTGTAGTAGTGTTTTAAGCAGAGCTTAACTTATAACCTGAGAATTCTTTATATAAAAAGACACAGAAAATTCCCATTTTAAAGTCCAAACATCAAATCTTATTATTCTTAAAGCTGTCCAAAATATAAGCAATACTAAAATATGAATCCTTAAGGTTTTAATGAGGTTAAAGTCCTGTAATGTGTCTTTGATCAACTAAAGTTCTTATTAATATATTAGTTATAGATCTGAAAAAGGTTGGGAGCAGAGACATGATTTTAAAAACTAAGCCCGAATCATAATTCTGATTTCTTATAACAGACATTATACTATACTAGCAATCTAAATAGCAATAGGTTAACTGTTAATAAGACTGAAGATTTATGTTGGTTATAAAAATGGGTGGTAATATCAGTGATAGAAACCATCCATATGTTAGGCAGTACTCTTAACGTAGGCAGAAAATACATAATAACTAATACTTTTGTAGCATTTCCTATTCCCAGGGTCTCTTCCAAGGACTTAAACCACATAACATATAAAATCCTTGTAAGAGTTCTTCGAAGACAGTGTTAACGTTACCTTAACAGAGGAGAAAACTGAGGTACAAGGCAAAGAAGAGCCATGCCCAGAGTCGCAACTACTAAGTGGCAGATCTGGGTTTCAAACCTAGGTAATCTGTCAAAAATGTATATTCTCTTTAACCCTGGAATATACATGTAGATGGGGCTTATTTGAATATTGTAATATTACTGACATGATTTCCAGTCAACAAAGGTTATAATGAATATGACAAATTTAGAACTTGTCAAAAATCACTGTAATTGTTTAATTCCATGCACCTGCTAGGGTCGACAGGGGAGAACTTCATTAACTTGGGCAAGTGATTTTTTTCTGTTTGTTCTTTTTTAAACATCTTTATTGGAGTATAATTGCTTTACAATGGTGTGTTAGTTTCTGCTTTATAACAAAGTAAATCAGTTATACATATACATATGTTCCCATATCTCTTCCCTCTTGGATCTCCCTCCCTCCCACCTTCCCTATCCCACCCCTCTAGGTGGTCACAAACCACCGAGCTGATCTCCCTGTGCTATGCGGCTGCTTCCCACTAGCTGTCCATTTTACATTCGGTGGTGTATATATGTCCATGCCACTCTCTCACTTTGTCCCAGCTTACCCTTCCCCCTCCCCATATCCTCACTTCCATTCTCTAGTAGGTCTGTGTCTTTATTCCCGTCTTACCACTAGGTTCTTCATGACCCTTTTTTCCCCCTTAGATTCCATATATATGTGTTAGCATATATATGGAACAGTATTTGTTTTTCTCTTTCTGACTTACTTCACTCTGTATGGCAGACTCTAGGTCCATCCACCTCACTACACATATCTCAATTTCGTTTCTTTTTATGGCTGAGTAATATTCCATTGTATATATGTGCCACATCTTCTTTATCCACTCATCTGATGATGGACACTTAGGTTGCTTCCATGTCCTGGCTATTGTAAATAGAGCTGCAGTGAACACTGTGGTACATGACTCTTTTTGAATTATGGTTTTCTCAGGTATATGCCCAGGAGTGGGATTCCTGGGTCGTATGGTAGTTCTATTTTTACTTTTTAAAGGAACCTGCATGCTGTTCTCCATAGTGGCTGTATCAATTTACATTCCCACCAACAGTGCAAGAGGGTTCCCTTTTCTCCACACCCTCTCCAGCATATATTGTTATATATATAAAAATAACACACGGTTATTTTTACTAAGGCCTGCCCTGCGGGGAAACTAACCAGAGACTAACTGACCTAAGGGAAGGGAAATAACCAATCCAGTCAGCACTAGACTTCCACATGGGAGAAGGGAAATACTCGACTCCAGCCCCTAGAGCCATCGTATCTCACCCAAGGCAGGCTACATATGGTATGCTTTCAACTATATGCTGTTCTGGAAATGACAAAACTATGGGACTAGTAAAACGTTCAGTAGTTAGCAGGGGTTAGGGTGGGCACAGGGAATGATTGGGAAGAGCACAGAGCATATTTAGAGCAGTGAATATATTCTTTATGATACTGTAATGGTGGATACATATCATTATACGTTTGTCCAAACCCGTAGAATGTACACCAGCAGGAGAGAACATTAAGGTAAACAGTGGACTTGGGGTGATTGTGATGTGCCAATGTAGATTCATCAGTTGTCACAAGTGTACCACTCTGGTGGGGGATGTTGACAAGTGGGAGTGTCTATGCATGTGTCCGGGCATATTGGAAATAACTATACTTTCCACTCAGTTTTCCTATGAACGTAAAATTGCTCTTGAAAAACGTTTTAAAATATTAACTATAGAGGCTCAACAAGTTATTTGAGTGGGCAGAAGAAATTACCAGCCAACCTGAAGATAGATCAATTGAGATTATCCAGTCTGAGCAACAGAAAGAAGAAAGAATGAAAAAATAAACTGAGCGTCAGAAACCTGTGAGACACCCTCAAATGTATTAACATATTCATAATGGATATTCCAGAAGAAGAAGAAATAGAGAAAAGGTCAAAAGGACTATTTGAAGAGATAATGGCTGAAAATGTTTTCAAATTTGATGAAAACATTAATTTACACACCCCAAAAGTTCAACAACCTCCAAGTAAGATAAACTCAAAGAGATCCATTTATGTACACATCTTGAAAGCAGCTAGAGAGAAGGTATTCCTCACGTACAAAGGGTCCTCAATCTGATTAACAGCTGTTTTATGATCAAAAATCATGGAGGTCAAAAGACAGTGGTATAACATATTCAAAAATGGTGATAGAAGAAAAAATCAACCAAGAATTATATATCCAACAAAACCATCCTTCAAAAAAGGATGGAGAAATTAAAACATTCCCAAATAAACGCCAATAGTTCATGGCTAATAGATCAGCCATACAAAATATAGGAAGTCCTCCAGAATGAAATGAAAGGAAATTAGACCATTACTTGAATCTTCATGAAGAAAGAGCAAGCACTGGTCAACACACCTAAATAAATAGGTAAATATAAATGACAGTATAAGGATTTTTCAAAAAAATCCTACACAAAATACTAGAAAATTGAAGCCAGAAGCATATAAAAAAGAATTTGAAGACCATGATCAAGTGGAATGCAAAGTTTGTTCAACATAGGAATGAATTATGTAATTCATTTTATTAAGAGATTAAAGGATCAAAAATATTGAATACATGATTTTCTCAACATATGCCAAAAATGCATGTGACAGAATCAAACATCCTTTCATGAGTAAAAGAAAAAACACTCAACAAACTAGAAATAAAAAGTATATTTTCTATAGCTGCTGGAACAAATTTCCATAACATTAGGGACTTATACAACACATTTTTTTCTTACTTCACAGTTTTATAGTATAGAAGTTCAAACTGGGTCTCAGTGGAATAGCGTTAAGGTATCAGTTGGCCTTTGTTCCTTTTTGAAGACACTGGAGAGAATCCCCTTTCTGGATGTAAAGAATTGGTCCATGAACATGAATTGGAAGACTTAATCTTTTTAAGATTATAAAATTCCTAAAATTGATCTACTGATTCGGCACATGCTGTGTCAAAATTCTAGCTCTCTCTTTTTTTTTTTTTTTTTGCAGAAATGTACAGGCTGATCCTAAATTTCATACGGAAATACAGGTGATGCAGTCTAACCAAAACAATGTTGAAAAAGAGTAGCAACGTTGGAAGACTGACTTCCCAATTTCAAATATTGCCACAAAGTTGCAGTAATCAAGATTGTGTCATACCGTCATAAGGATAGACATACAGATTAATGGAATAGAATTTAGAGTCCAGAATTAAATCCATAAATTCCTGATCAATTGATTTTTAAAAAAAAATCAGAGTCCTGAGATTTCATGGGGGAAGAATAATCTTTACAACAAATGGTGGTGGGACAGTTAGATATAAGCTGCAATGCCCTCTCTCACTATTTACAAAAATTAAGTCAATATGTATAAAAAACTTAAATGTAAAGATTAAAATGATAATATTTTTAGGAGAAATCAAACACAATTATTCCTTACCTTGAACTAAGCAATGATTTTTTAGATATAGCACTGAAACCACAAACAGCAAAAGAAAAATAGACTATAGTGAAATAGAAAATACTTTTGATTCAAAGTAAGATATCAAGAAAGTGAACACACAGACCACAGAATGGGAAAAAATGTTAGTAAGTCATATATTTGAAAAGAGTCTAGGATTTAGAATACGTAAAGAGCTCTTACAACTCAATAATACAAAGAAAATGAACCCAGTTAAAAATGGGAAAATGCTTCAAATAAATATTTCTCCAAAGAGAATGTAAAAATAGCCTATAAACACACACAAAGATCCTCAATATCATTAGCCATTAGGAAAATGCAAATCAAAATAAAAATTAGATACCACTTAACACCCACAAGAATGACTAGAATAAAAAAATATGCACATTAGCAAATTTGGTGTCGTTAGGGAGAAATTGGAATCCTCATAGATTACTGGTGGGGATGTAAAATGATGCAGCTGCTGTGGAAAACAGCTTGGTAGCTCCTCAAGAAGTTCAACATAGGTTTACAATATGGCCCAATAATTCCACTTCTAGGTACTCAGGACAATTGAAAGCACAAAAGAAATGATTTATGAATGTTCATAGGAGCTTTGTTCATAATAGCCAAAAAGTGGAAAATGTCTAAATGTTCATCAGTTGAACAGTGGTTAAACAAAATGTGATGTATTCATATAACGGAATATTCAACCATAAAAAGTAAAGCAGTAGTACTGCCACATGCTACATCATGGGTGAACATTTAAAACATGTTAAGTGAAAGAAGCCAGACTCAGAAGTCCACATATTGTATAATCCCAATTATAAAAAGTCTAGAATAGCCAAATTTATAGACAGAAGTTAGATTAATGGTTTCCAGGGCCCATGGGTGGGCATGGGAAGTGAATACCAAGTGAGCATGTGGTTTCTTTTTGGAGTGATCAAAATGTTCTGGAATTACATAGTGAGGATGCTTCTACAAGTTTGATAATATACTAAAAATCACTGAATGGTACACTTGATTTTTTTTTTATTGGAGTATAGTTGATTTACAGTGTTGTTACTTTCAGGTGTATAGCAAAGTGATTCAGTTATACATATACATATATCCATTCTTTTTCAGATTCTTTTCCCATAAAGGTTATGACAGAATATTGAGTAAAGTTCCCTGTGCTATACAGTAGGTCCTTGTTGGTTATTTTATATATAGTAGTGTGTGGATGCTAATCCCAAGCTCCTGATTGATCCCTCCCCCCCACACACACACCTTTCCCCTTTGGTAACCATAAGTTTGTTTTCAAAATCTGTGAATCTGTTTGTTTTGTAAACAAGTTCATTTATATCACTTGTTAAAAAATTAGATTCCACATATGTGATATCATATGATATTTGTCTTTCTCTGATTTAGTTCACTTAGTATGATAATCTCTAGGTTCGTCCATGTTGCTGCAAACGACATTATTTCATTCTTTTTTACAGATGAGTAATATTTCTTTGCGTGTGTGTGTATATATATATGTGTGTATATATATGTGTATATATATATATTTACATGTATATATATGTACATGTGTATATGTGTATATATGTACATATATCATATCTTTTTATCTATTCTGTCGGTGGACATTTAGGTTGCTTCCACGACCTGGCTATTGTTAATAGTGCTGCGGTGAACATTGGGGTTCATGTATCTTTTGTAATTATGGCTTTCTCTGGATATATGCCCAGGAGTGGGATTGCTGGATCATATGATAGCTCTATTTTTTGTTTTTAAGGAACCTCCATACTGTTATCCATGATGGTTGTACCAATTTATATTCCCACTGACAGTGTAAGAGGATTCCCTTTTCTCCCCACCCTCTCAAGCAGTTATTGTTTTTAGACTTTTTGATGATGGTATATTTTAAAAGGGTGAGTTAAATGGTATGGGAATTACATCTTAATAAAAATTAAATGCATATTATGCATTAATAGTGAATATTGAGAAAGTGAAATTTTTAAGAAAGATGCCATTTACAGTAACATCAGAATCATCAGGTACCTAGTAGAGCATCTAAGAAAAGAGATACACAAACAAAACAGAGGAAATAATAAAAGTTTAGAGAGAGATTAAAGAATAAAAAAAAGGACAAACCTCCCTTGTTCATGAATCGAAATGCTCAGTATTAAAAAGACAAAAATTCCCTGAAAACTGATTGTAAGACAATCAAAATAAGAATCACAACAGGTGTTTTGTTTTATATTTTGCTTTGCAGTTCAGCTAGCCAGTTCTAAAATTTATAGCAAGTTGTAAATGTCCTAGGAAAGCAAAGGCATTCTTGAATAAAAACAAACAGGAAGAGCCTCTGTAATACAAAATGGCATGTAAAGCTGTGGTAAACAAGAAAGTGTGTTATTCACAAAAGGGTAGACAAGTAGACCAATGGAGGAAAATAGAGAGCATCTAAACAGATCTTGGCATAAGCGATACTAGAAGGGAAGAAATGAACTTTTATCACAGTACGGTTTAGGGCTCATTCTATATATGTCAGAAAAGAATTAGTGTTGGTAAGAATGTGTAGAAATTGGAACCCTTGCACTTTGTTGGTGGGATTGCAAAATGGTGCAGCTGCTATGGAAAACAACATGAAGATTCTGCAAAAACTTAAGACAAGAATTAGCATACGATCTAGCAGTCCCCCTTCTGGGTATTTATCTGAAAGAATTAAAATCAGGATCTCAGAGAGCATTTGGCACTCCTGTGTTCATCATAGCACTATTCACAGTAGCCAAGATGTGGAAACAATCTAAATGTCCATTGATGGATGAATGGATAGAGAAAATGTGGTATATACAGCAATGGAATACTATTCAGTCTCAAAAATGAAAGAAATTCTGCCATATGGGGCAGCATGGATGAACTTTGAGGACATTATGCTAAGTAGCAAAATAAGCTAGTTACAGGAAGAGAAATACTGCATGGTTCTACTTACATGAGGTATGTATAATTGTCAAATTCATAAAATCAAGTAGAATGGTGATTTCCAGGGCCTGGGGGAGGATGAAATGGAGAGTTACTGATTAACAGGCATAAAATTTTAGTCAAGCAAGATGAATAACCTCTAGAGATTGACTTAAAACTTTTTACTTTTGGTCAACAATAATGCATTGTACACTTAAAAATGTATAAAGAGAGTATATCACATGTTAAGTGTTCTTACCACAATAAGATTAAATTTTTTAAAAAGACACCTGTACATTAAATGTTTCCATTTGTTGTTGTGTAGTATTGATAGTAGGATTAAAAAATTACTACATTAGATGGACAGAACCGTACACATAATTCATTTTCTGTTAGTCACTCACTTTGTAACTATGTTTTCCTGAAGCCCAGAGCATCAATGGATTTCTGCATAAACTTGTACCACATACATGTAATAGATAACTACACTTTTTATGAAATTATAATTTTCTCTGTCAGATCAATATAGACCGTCAGAAGTTATTAGTTTCACAGTACACTCAGTACTGGTATCACCTAACATATGTGTTCCTAAAAATCGTTGCACTGTGCAATATTATGTAATAAAGACCACAGGGCTTACGGAAAATGGAGTTAAAGGAAAAACACTAAAACATACTTTGTCAGTGTTACATAAAAATACACAGGGAGGGCTTCCCTGGTGGTGCAGTGGTTGAGAGTCCGCCTGCCGATGCAGGGGACATGGGTTCGTGCCCCGGTCTGGGAAGATCCCACATGCCGCGGAGCGGCTGGGCCCGTGAGCCATGGCCGCTGAGCCTGCGCGTCCGGAGCCTGTGCTCCACAACGGGAAGAGGCCACAGCAGTGAGAGGCCCGCGTACCGCAAAAAAACCCAAAAACAAACAAAAACAAACAAACGAAATCCACAGGGACTTAATGAAAATGGTATTATTGTTTTATACATGTTAAATGAAAATGGTATTATTGTTTTATACATGTTAGATAGTTAACACAACCTGACACTTGATTGTGGAAATGGGTGTGGGAAGAGTTTGCATTTGTTACTTAGCCCACTTCTATCATTTCACACTATGTGAAGTCAGAAGTGAAGTTTTAACACCAGATGTGTGGATGGAAGTAAACCAAAGTAGCTGGTATATGTTTGAGGTGTATGCTTTATGTATTCCTACATCATTCCATTTGATGAGATGCATTTTTCTGAGTTTACCTAGTAGTTCTCGTGGACGACATTGCACAAAGGCAATGTATAATTTGTGTTATTCTTACGTTGTTCCCTAATATATCAATCACACTGAAACAAATTCACATTCTCAGAACAAGTGTTATAGCAGAACTGAATGTAAATCCCTTTTTTGCCTCCCCCCGCCCCCAGTATTGATAGATTCCAAACACAGTTCACTGAGTGGGTATGCTTTACTTATATTTCTAGTGGAGTACTATGTGTAAACTTGTATGAAATTCAAACAACATCAAATTTAATACATCTACCGTATTGGAAATATCTCTACAGAATCCCTATGGGCTATTGCACTTTATGTTGTTTATAGTAACTTCCTATTAACCAAATATGGCAACCTCCAAATGCACTAGTAGGAGTAAATACATGTATTAAATAGTAAGTTCATTCTTTTTTAGGTAGTAAGGTTCTTAAAGTGAAATATAGAGTATGTATACTATATCCCACAAAGATAATAAAATTAAAAATTCCTAAAATGCATTTAGAGACAGTTACAGAGTCCATCTTGAGGTATAATTTTTCCCTTGCCTGTATGAACACAGCTCTTTATAAAATCAAGTCACTGGGCACAGCACGTGCATCCAGGAGCAGAATATAGTTGTAACGCTGGTAAGAGGTTTAATGTTCTGAGGATCAGTACAGTACCTAAGTGCATTCTTAAGATGCTGGTTGTGCAGTATTTATTGCTTTTGATTGATTACCAAAATATGAAATACTGCATTTCCATAAGTAGTTCTTTTTCTCATAAACAAAGTATAGACATCAGAGGGGAAAGTCAAGTTCTCAGAGAAGACTTGGGACTTCTTCCTCTGCAGGAAATTATTACAAAGTAAGTAAAACACAGAAACAAAAACTAAGTACAAACACTTAATTTAGAAATATTAAAAGCCAACATGCTGTCAATGTGCCAAATGCCATATACACTGTATAATTAAGATAATGCAGACATAACTATTACAAATATTTACTATAATGTATTTTCTAATATTTAAAATCAAAAGTTGGTAACAGTATATGTAATATTTGCTTGGCTTTTAATCTGATTGTGATATGTTTTTAGGGCATTTCAGTTTAAAAATACCTTTCAATCCTCCAAATTTCTGGCACACTTTGAGAGCTAGAGCCCTTAAATAGTTAACTCCCCTACTTACTAGCACATAATGAAAATGAATCTATTTTTTATTTACTAAAGCTATATCAGAATTAATAGTTCTTTGTCTTTATAATATTCTATATTTAAATCTGTTTACATTAATCTCATTTGAACTGCCCTATAATCCTGGGAGTTTGACCCAGAATTTTGAAAGTAGAAATGATTTCAGAATTAAGCTTATTTGATCAGTATGGAACCTGAGCCCTCTGGGTGAGAAAATGAAATTTTATCACAGTAAGGTTTAAAACCAATTCTATGTTAATTTTTTCTTCCATTTTGTTTCTTAATAAATTGCTGTCCTGTGCTACTGGTGGCATCAGAGAAATAAGCAAAAAAACAAAACTCAATATGTTCTTTTTAGAAATTGATGGTTTCATTATTTTTAAAAACACTCTCCATGTTCTTGGGATCATGATTAAGAACAGTAGAAAATTCCTCTGATTAATCAAAGTCTAAGTGATGAGAGATTACTCATATAAAATAAATTAATAACAAAGTAAATTTAATCAACCAAAATGGAAGGCACTGGTTGAGGGTGAGACCTCATGGTATATATGGAAAGAGCACCCCTTTAGGGTCAAAGAGTTCTTGGTTCATGTCACAGCTCCTCTGCACTAGTGATTTTTGTCCTTGAGTAAGTTACTTGGCCTAAATTTTCATGCTTGTAATGTGAAGAATAGTCATCCTTATATTTCACTGTTTTAAAGGTTGAATAAAATAGTATATAAGCACATTTGTCTCTAACTGGAACAGAGATTCTTAATAAAAGGAAGTGGAATTTATCATTGTCATATGAGATAATAGGGAAATATTGTGAAACAATTAGGGAATATATGACATAATTTGGTTATAGTAGAGTAAGTAGATGGGAAATTATTTTTTGTTGTTGTTGTTTTTGTTTTTGTTGTTTTTGTTTTTGCGGTACGCGGGCCCCTCACGCCGCGGCCCCTCCCGCCGCGGAGCACAGGCTCCGGGCACGCAGGCCCAGTGGCCATGGCCCACGGGCCCAGCCGCTCCGCGGCATGTGGGATCCTCCCGGACGGGGGCACGAACCCATGTCCCCTGCATCGGCAGGCGGACTCTCAACCACTGCGCCACCAAGGAAGCCCAATGGGAAATTATTGATGGGGGAGCATTCAGGATCAAAGAGATAGGATAAGCACATTTCAAAGGTGCAAGAAATAAAATGACATTTTTTTGTGGTGACTAGGAGAACTGAACCACTACATATATAGAAGTAGTGATATATAAGGTTAAAAGTAAAGTTAGGATCAGATTGTGAAAAGCAAAATGCCAGAAGGCATAGTGAACCCATGAGTAGTGGAGAACATAAAAGTTATTAAGTAACAGAGGTAGATGGACTAGATTTACAGGATTCAAGGATTGGAAGTCAGGAAAAGAAATACAAATTTGTAAGAGACCCTATAAATTTAGGGTCTACGCATTTTATAGTCTTGTAACTAATTGAATTTTGTACTTTATGAAGCCACATTTAAATAGGTTGAAATCATAAACCTCAGATTAAACTCTTACCTTGGTAAATTATTTAAAAATTTATATACTTTGCCAATTTAGGTTTAGGTTGGAGGATATAAATGAATATAAACCCATTTCTGTGATTCTGGAGTTAGGTAAAACGTACACTTAATAAATAAAAAGTTTACGGTTACCAGCGGGGCAAGAGGGGAAAGGATAAATTGGGAGATTGAGATTGACATATACACACTGTCCTCCTCATTTTTGAGCACATATACTAGAGAAAGCTGAGCAAGAGATGTGAACCTGCTCTTTGCTCAGAATACTTAATTTCCATGTGCATCTCACAATGGGAGTACGTACTTCACTTTGCTGCGTGTAAGTCATACACAGCATGGCCCCTAAGACCAAACCAGTTGATTATTTCTTCTGGTACCCCACTGAATAAACAGCTGTCTGTACCCATCGTGAAGGAAAACGTTGTCTGGTGGAACTTCATGTGAAATGTTGGTCCCCAATATAGTGCCTTCATTGAGCGATACTGATTCCCAATATGATACATTCTTGAGGAATTTTTAATGGTAATTTTTAGTGTGTATATATTTTTCTTGTAATATCAGAAGCAAATTTTTAATATCTAGCTGCATTTTCCTAGTAAAAATAGCATAGTTAACTTTTCATCGATCTATCTAGTGTAAAATGAGATTGTAACTAAAAATTACGTTTGATAATCAGCTTGGTTTCCTTTGACCCAGTTACCTTATACTTTGTTTTTCAAATGGCATTATGCACCTCTTGGGTTATATCAGAGATCATTTTTCTGATAGATAACATACTTTAACTGAAGAAGTGTTCAAGGAAGAAATGTTAAAGCACTGAAGTCTGGTAGACTAAGAGGAGAACAAAATAATTTCTAACTTTTGTCTTCTTTACTATTCTACCGAAATCACAGCTATACACTCAGGTATTATCACTGAGTCCCTTAATCTCAGGAGATCATCCTTTTAAAGGCTGGTGTCAGTGTATACAGCAAAATATGTGGTTTCCATGTTGTATCCCAGAACCCTTCATGTAACCTTTATGAAAACTGTATCTTGTCTTGTCCGAAGTGTAAATCCTATTCTGAATACCAAAGGAGTCTGAAGACAGATAAATTTCTTAGGGCTTGAGAGAATAGTTTGAGTGGATGCATTCAACTAAATCACAACTATTATATCCATGATTAATATATTGATAACACACCCAGGAATACAACTCCAGAATGCTGGCTGCTATGTGATGTGTTAAAGATAGATTGCTAAAGTTGTTCTTTTAAGTTGTTCTTAACACAACACAATCTTTTGGTTTAAGCCATTTGAGTTTTTATTAATATTTTTATGGACACTAGCTGATAGCTTCTGTTTGGAATTAAAAGAACAGAAGATATATAAAGGAATAATTCCCTTGAAGTATAATATCAATCTTTTGTTCAGTGGTTAAAAGTTTAAAAACATTAAACACTGGCAAGACCAGCTACTCATTTTAGTAGCCCAAACTTAATCTCTGTATCCAGTCATGTAGAAAATAAGTTTTAGCTTATTGCTTTTAAATCAGATTAAACTAAGGAATATGCAGGGATTAAGTATAATATTTTACCTTTATCAGCCTGAGCACTTCTACAGGTCTTCTTTCAAGTAGTGGTAGAGTAACTTGAAAGGGGGAAACGCTGTTAAACTTGAGATTTTTTTACATCTAATATCTCAATTATTGAAACGCTTAGCTTGAAAAGTACTTAAAGCTGAGTTCAGTTGGCTTCTTTCTTTTTTGTGTATTTAATAATGTATATTTTCCTTAGTATTTGAAAGCTTTTAAAATAAATATTTAGATGGATTTTTCATGCTTTCATCTTTCCATGAAATATCTTTTCAGATTATGCTATGAAATAACTTCACTGCCCAATATTTATCATTTAAAATATTTATTAAGTACCCACTGAAACCCAGCACTATGCTTGGCATAGGCATAAAATGGTGATTAAAAACATATGTCAGTATTTTCATGAACTTAATGGTTTGGTAGTTATACCCCAATCCAATAGACACTAGTGTGTCTAGAGACGTTATGGTTGTCAGAACTTGGAGGTGAGGCAGTGTGCTTCTAGAATCTGGTGGATAGAGGCCAGGGATGCTGCTAAACATCCTACATTGCACAGAATGGCCACCCACCACAAAGAATTATTCAGCCTCAAATGCCAGTGATGTCACAGTTGAAAAACTTTGCTTGTATTTAAAACAGGCATTGCTTAAACAATTCCGCTGTTAAATGCATGAATAACATCCAAGATAAGCTCTTTGAAAGAATGGAAACATGGTTTTACAAGAGCCCATAGCAAAGAAATTTGACCTAAACTGGGGTCCTTGTCATCTTCTCTGAGGAAATGATCTGAAGTTTATCTGAAGATTAAGTGTTTTGTGCACAGAATGGGGGGAAGAGGGTTCCAGACAGAAGGGCTCATGGTTCGAGGAAAAAGGAATTAATAGCAATAGGACAGAAGCTGAGAGGGAGCTTTAAGGTAGACTGGTGGAGTAGGTAAAACCATATATGGTTGTGTGGATCCTTTGAGGGATGCAAAGCTATTGAAATAGTTGAAGCAAGGTGGGACTTGACTTCATCAGATCCACAGGTTTGAAAATATCACTCTGGCTGCAGTACAGAGAGAGAGATTAGAAAAGGGACAGTCGATGAAAGGAAGCTAAGAGATGATCTGGAGGGCACTGTTGCTATAAATTGTAATCTAGATCAACAGTAAAAATAACTTTGACAAGATCCATGTTTGTTTAACTCACAAATGAGAAAAGAAGGTCTTTGAAATCGTGACTCATAAAATAGGTATTTAATTTTCAGTTTTTTTTGTGTTTTGTTTTTTGCGGTACGTGGGCCTCTCACTGTTGTGGCCTCTTCCGTTGCGGAGCACAGGCTCCGAACGCGCAGGCTCAGTGGCCATGGCTCACGGGCCCAGCCAGTCCGTGGCATGTGGGATCTTCCCAGACCCGGGCACGAACCCATGTCCCCTGCATCGGCAGGCGGACTCTCAACCACTGCGCCACCAGGGAAGCCCTAATTTTCAATTTTAATCCTAAGTATGCTTGTAGCTTGCCAAAAGTATATGTAAGCAAAGAGTTATGCCCCTCTTTTTAAAATTTATTGCTGTTCTTACCCAAAAACATTGAAACACAAGGTGCATTGAATTAGCAAAGGAAAATAATGTGAAAAACAACAGAGTTCTCTGTCCAGTGCACAATACAGGGAGTGCCGTGCTTAAGAACCTGATTCAGGATTAAAGCCAAGGAAGGGCCACCAAATGGTTAATGTTTTGGTAAAGTGGGGTTGTAATTTGACTTTATCCAGAGTCTGTGATGTTTGAATAAGCATTTCTGCCTTAGAGCAGAGGGGGGAGATTAAATGGTTCGCCTTCTCTGAGCATTCTGTACTGTTCACAGGTGCTGATGAAATATTGGAATTTCTGGTGAAGTGAATGACTAGAGGCAAAGGTACTTCTTTTTGTTTTAGAAGCTATTATTTTCCCACCTCGCTCAATAAAGAGGGAATTACTAAATCCTGATTTAGAGACTGTTAGCTTTTCTAAAGTGTTGGTGAGGGAAGTCGGCGACGGTAGTGAAGAAACTTAAGTATCATGAATCGTAGTGAAACTTTAGTTCAAACTAAATTATTTTCTAACCTTAAAAGAAAACCTTTTAAAAAAATCTCTGGAAAATGTTCAGTTTGTTATGCCTGTTTTGTTTAAAGTTGATAGGAAGTAGAGTAGTAAATCGCTATTGATTCATGTGTAGTGTTGAAACATAATCTGTGTTAATGACATTAAAGTCATTTAGAGAAGCAAATTCTTCCACAGTAAGCTTTGCAGATGCTGACTAGCCTCTGTTTGAACAACCTCAGAGAGATGGAATTTGGGAGGTAATAGGACAGCCAACCCATGGCATTGTGCAAGGCAATGCTCTCTGTGAAAGAATTATTTTTTATATGAACTGTATCCCCCTCCTACCCTTAAAGTTGTCCTCATGATCCTTTTTCTACATTTAGAAGCAACATACAACCACCCTTCCAGTGTTGGAGATTTTCCTATCTTTTCAAGTGTTCATATGCTAGGCTCTTGATCACTCTATCCATACTTATAAAATGGCAGCCAAAATAAATCTGAAGATAACTTTTCTAGGTAAGGGCTGATTGGTTCTGGGAATGAGAAGGCTGTAGTTTCTTGTGACTTAGGCATTATATTTCTTATATTAAGTGAATTATGACGTTGTTAGTAGTTGGGGTCTATAATGGTTTTACTAATAAGGGTCAGCATTTAACTGTTTTTCCTTTTGATGGACATACTAATCAGTTAATTAAGAAATGATGTAGACTTAACATTGGGTAACTCTAATTTTTAAAGTGCTTTGCCAAAGCTTTCTATGTTTCATGGTTGGAAGATGTTATGGCTCACCGAGCTTACAACTCACAGAATAATTGTACTGAAAGAATACTGAGGTTTGAAGAGTTCAGTTTTGGATATGTTGATTTCTATATCTCCATGATCCCTTCAAATGGAGATACCCTTTTGGAAAGTTAGTTATATGTGTCTGTGGCTCAAAAATTAGTGAAGACTATTATTATATTTTAGCAACAGTAAGCATAAATATGATTGCTGCAGTCTTGGGTATGAATTCAAACAAAAAAGGAAGATAAATTGAGTAAGGATGAGATCTGAAGATGGAATGGAGTACTTGGGCATTCTGATTTACAAGGAACAAAGCCAACAACCAAAAATGAGAAGATGCATTCACAGGGAAAAGGGTGATATCAGAAGAGTGATGTCTCAGAATCTTACATGGCAGAGTTTCAAGAAGCCAGCAGTGGCCTGCAATATAAATGGTGCAGAGAGGTCGAATAAGGCAATAACTAAAGCATGGGTATTAGATTAAGCAAGCAGTTTGGATTTGATGACCTTAGCCATAATGCAGTGGAGTAACAGATTTTCATGGATTGAGGACTAAATGAGAGTTGAGAACGTGTGTACAGTAAATGTAATTTGAAATTCTCTATTTTGATGGAAGGGTTTGGAGTTGCTGGGAAGGCTACAGTTTAGGATCCCAAATCCTAGATGAAGATGGAATAACAAGGATTTCAAAGATGAAAATAAGGCAAATGAGTCATGAACAGTGTTGTGTGGTGAGCCAAAGTTCTCAAAAATATTTTATATAAGCGTGAAAGAATAATAATCTCGAATAGACATTGACAAGTTTAATAATAGGAGAACCACAAACCTGTGGGGGGCGAGGTGTATAGGAGTGGCAGCCTTTATTTTCGAGGAACACTTGGAAAAGTAGAATCTTTTGGGAAAACTGGAGTCAAGGAGCATTCTGAAAAATAGAGTATGTAAGAATCATTTTTTTCTTTTTTTTTTTTTTGGCCATGCAATATGTATTTAAGGACTGTGGAGATAGGATACAGAAGGCAAATCTGATGAAAATTTATGGAGGCAATAGCCATGAGTAGTAAAGAGAGCTGAAGGTATTTGTTGTTTCAAGAATTATAAGGGTGTAAAGTATGCGAGAATATAGGATCTGAAGGGAACTTGATAAACTTGATTGAGTCCATGCATGCCTTCTGCCAGGGGCCTAACTATGTTGGCTGTCATTCTGCTTGTGCTCAGACTATTAAATAGAAGATTGATGAAATTTTTGAAAAGGGTGAAAACAGTGACTAGCATCAGAGAGGCTATTATGTTCATTCAAAATAATATATTTTAATTACCCATCTCTGACACATGGATTCCTACAGCTTATTTTACAGTTTAGAAGTCAGCCTTCCACGCACCATCTCCTTATTAACAAATTGCTTCCTTTTGAAATTCCCAATCTTCCCTAACTTCAGTGTTTCTTCTGTGGGCTCACAGAGTTTTTGATGAAATTCATGTAGGAAATGGTGTCGTGATCCTGCTATCAAAAGGTGGTCTTGTTGCTTTTGGCAAAAGCGCCTAAAATAAAAAGTTGAGTAGAAAGAAAGAAGAAACTTAAAGATTTTTAAAAATTTAATCAGTTGATGAAGGTAAGAGGAAACTCATTTTACTGGGTAGATGCAGTTTGGATTTGATGACCTTAGCCATCAAAGGTAAGAGGAAAATCATTTTAGTGGCCTCCACCCACTAAAATGAGTTTCCTCTTACTTTCTATCCATGAAACATTTTATTGTTCTCTTAATTGTGTCTTTCATCAGTGGAAATTTTCATGCTGGAGGGGTTAAATAGCTCAGAAGTAAGTCCTTTCTCACGTTGGCCTGATGTCACTACTGCAGACAAACTAATTTATTATTGATGACTTGTGATGCTTTTTTATCTGTCTCCACTTCAGCACTTCTGATATGTTGGGTAAAGCCTATTGATTCACCCAGGTTTGGCTTTTATGGTAATTTACTGAAAGGGAGCCTTGAAGAAAGCTTGCAGAAGAGGTGGACATTTTTCAGATCTTATCCAAGCGGAATAAAAGAAACGTAAAAGGTCTGTTTTTCTCCAGTTGAGTAAATGATTCTGCTAGGGTTTAACTTGTGGGTGCGTCAGGGTTGATGGAGAAAGGATATCGTTAGATGTGGAATAAGACTTAAGATTATTGAGTATTGAATCTCAATGATGGGCCATGCCCTTTAAAAATACAGGAGTTCAACATTAAAGGCATGATTCAATTTAGTTTTTCAAAACCTGCAAAATTTCCTCCTTGAGAAGCCTTCGTATGTTACAGTAAGGGTTTGTTAAATGGATTATATTTTGAAGTATATTATGACTAATATTCCTGTTATCCTGAATCAGAAGTATCTGAAAGCTAAAAGTAAATATCCCGTTTTATCTACCATGCCTTTTCATGTAAATGTACAATTTGTCTTGATTGGATCTAAATTGTTGAGCAGAGAGAATGAATGCATCTACTTTTCCTAGCTCTCATGCGACTGCAAATTGAATTCTCCTGCGTATTGTTCTGGCTTGACTACATGTGTCTGTTTTTTATCTCTGCTATGCAAAAAGATTAGAGTTTTATCTTCCCAATGGGAAACTGAAAAACAATATTCTCCCCTTTATTGATAGGCTTCTTCCAGGAAAAAAAAGCAGCTAAATAAGTTAGTTTTAAGCAACAGATAAGATAATCCTGAACACTGAATAAAATTGAAGCTCAGGAGAGAGCATTTGAAACCTGGATAGATTACCGAGATGCAGCCGATCACGGATTAGAGAAAAAAATATTGTCGTCTGATGAGAGACAATTGAACAAAGAGGGAGCACAAAGCCTTCAATTTTATCAGTATATACAAGTTCTATCAGTCTTATTACTATAAAACTAGCGTTTAGCTTCTGTGCAGAGAAAAAGCAAATCACTAGAGTTACAGAGCTGTTCTACTTAGATAATGTATTGGAACAAATTATAGTATGCTTTAACTGTCACTAGGACAGTTCTGAACTTTTACATTTGCCTTTGGTTAGAGAAGGTGAGGAGAACTGAAAAATAAGTAGGGGTAAGGAAAGGAGAAAAAGAATAAAATGTTACATAGGTACTTCCTCTTTAGTGGATGTTGAAGATAGTGAACCAAATATTTAGAAAAGGCTTACTTTCTCATTATTTTATTTAGAAATAATTTCAAACATAGTGGATCCATTAAAATTTTAAGTAGATATTTTACATTTGCTATGGCTTCATTTAATAACTTTCTTATCAAGATGTGTAGGTACATGTGTGTGTTGGGAGCCATTAGGTGCAGTATACTTCGTTATTCACAGGGAATATAAGGAAATAAGAATGATCTTTGTTCTCATGTCTCTTGTATCTAGTTGCTGAGAGATTTCGTATGTTGAATTTTACTTACATTTTTTGTACATAATTATCAACTTAGTGACTGGATCAGGAAAATAATATGGACAATTCTTTGCGGTTTGGATGAGAGAAAATGGTCAGAGAAAGGTATATGTTAGATGGGAAGCCTTCTAGGAGGAGATGAGATTTGAGTTGACTCTTGAAATTTTTAGAAATCTAGACAGCATTGATGTAAAATAGTGTGGTCAGAGGTAGAGTATGGTAACAAGCTAGGTGTTATCATGATAGTGTATAGCATTTGGGATTTTGAAATTTGAGAACATTGTTTTATTTTAGATTGTAGAAACATGCACTTCCCATTGAAAGAAATTTGGACATTATCTGATATTCTCTCTCTGGTATAACTAAAAGAGTTAGAGAATCACGGAAAATAGGAACAGCATTCTTTACAGCTGTAGGAACAATAGGATCTAAATTAGTGGAGAGGTTTATTAAATAGCTTTTAGGCTTGCTGTCTGATTGCCAGAGTTCTATCTACAGAGTTTAAAGTCCTAGGTGTGGGCTTCCCTGGTGGCGCAGTGGTTGAGAGTCCGCCTGCCGATGCAGGGGACACGGGTTCGTGCCCCGATCCGGGAAGATCCCACGTGCCGCGGAGCGGCTGGGCCCGTGAGCCATGGCCGTTGAGCCTGCGCGTCCGGAGCCTGTGCTCTGCAACGGGAGAGGCCACAACAGTGAGAGGCAAAAAAATAAAAAAGTAAAAAAAATAAAGTCCTAGATGTAAGAATGTACCTCAGCATAAAGTGTTTAAAGAAAATCGAGGCTTAGAAAATATAAGAGAGAGTTGTTTTAGGCTATTGGGCTTGTAAGATGTGGCCAAAGGGACAGCATATTGGAGAAAATAATAATAGAAAATTAACTAATAAGTTACAGGACTGGTAGTAAATAGCTAATTGATAAAGAAGAAAACACAAGTTATTAAAACAGTATCTACTTGTATGATCATATACGTATGAAGATGTTAGAAGATATATAGGAGTTAGCAGATGAATGACTGAGTCAGAAATTTATGATTACAGCTAAATTTAAACCGTTGTTAAATTTGTATCAGAGTAGAAGGTTAGGACCGTGAGCTAGGGATACCGACCTCTTCAGCGTTCTAATTAGAGGCTTAAAAGATTCCTACTGGGGTAAAAATGCCACAGTACCATCCTCATGAAACCCAGATTCAAGTTAGGGAATGATAATCACTTTTTCAGATTTGCTGAATAAGTGATATGATTTGGGGGTACCATGAGCAATGTGTTCCCAAAGATTGAGCAAAGCAAAATGCATTTAATGAAAGAGTGCAGCTATTTGCCAGATAATGCATTTTTGCTATCCACTAAAAAGGGTCAGGGACATGGCAGACAAAGATTGGACTACGATGAGAGAAAAAACTCTACTTGTGTAAACACATTCATGAGTTGTTGTTCTGTAAGGGACATTGATCATCTCTTCCAGATCTTGACTGTGGGACGCATTTTCCTACTTCTTTCCATGCCTTGATTTGTTTTAAAAATGTTGTGTGTGTGTAATGGACATGGTGAGTGAAATGTTGTCAAGAGTCATCATCTTTTAAAGTGTACTGAGCTTTACTCAGGCAGTTACTTAAATTACTGATGGTTCCTTTTGGGTGTATTAGATATAGTTTTATTCTTTAAAAAAAAATATTTACTTGTTTATTTGGTTGTACCGGGTCTTTGTTGTGGCATGCATGTGGGGTCTAGTTCCCTGACCAGGGATCGAACCCTGGCTCCCTGCACTGGGAGCACGGAGTCTTAACCACTGCACCACCAGGGAAGTCCCTAGTTTTATTCTTTATTAACTTGATACTATCTTGGTCTTGAATTTAGTCAATTTTTGGTGGATTTATTACCAACTACAGATATCCATACAGTTGGACATATTCAGAGGGAGGGAATAACATGTCATAGGTATTTGTGTGTTTTGCTTTTTTTCTTGTTACTAAATAATAGCAGATTACTGTATAAAATTTTGAAAATGCAGATAAGCATGGGAAAGGAAATGAAGATTACCTGTAATTTCACCACCATAAGGAATTTCTACTGAAGTTTTACGTTTTCTACTATATTATATGTTCTCTTTATGTGTTATATTTTAAAATATATTTTGCATGCTGCTTTATAAAATTTTTACATTTAACTGTTAAGATTTGGGGACTTCCTTGGGAGTCCAGTGGTTAAGACTTCGCCTTCCAACGCAGGGGGTGTGGTTTGATCCCTGATCGGGGACCTAAGATCCCACATGCCTCGTGGCCAAAAAAACTGAAAACATAAAACAAAAGCAATATTGTAACAAATTCAATAAAGAGTTTAAGGAAAAAAACACTGAATATTATGATTTCAAGACTATGCCAATAACTGGTATTTTTAAATTTCAGCATTCAAGAAAAACACATTAATTACTTTGGTACTAAAATTAAATATTGTGGTCATAAATGATTGTGACTATGTTTACAAATCAGTTTTTAGTTTTTTTTTTTAAACTCACAAAAATTGTTCTTTTTGGATAGTTTCATCTACAGGGTCTTCATAGTTTGTAGTGATAAATGATACTCTGCCATAAATGGACTCTTTAGAAACTTTCTTTTAGTAATATCATGGAATATGTTGTTTATTCATAGCTATTTCCTTTTCACAGAGCTTTATTTAATGTATCAACTCTCAAAAGTCAGAATGCATTCTAAACCTTTTGCTTCCCATGTTCGGTTCAAAGGGTTGAAAAGACATTTCAGTTCTAGGTTGTAAATTCAAATGTGATTCTGGTTGATATTTGACAGCTGTATCACAACCTGCGCTCTAAAAGCTGTTGCACGCAGTCTACTGTCCAGTGTTAACATGACACAAAATCTCATTTGACATTGATGAAGGAAGCCACTCCATAGAATGGATGAGACTGAGTTATCATGTGCTTTTTCTAGTCAGACTCCAAATTGCTCAATCTCTCTCTTTTTCAAGAATATGTACATACACACATACATATAATGTGTATGTATGTGCACACTGACATGTGTACTACACATACATACATACATGTAGTTAAAGGTGATGTTTTCTGGACAGTTTTGTTTTCCTGGGGTGTCAGGAAAGTTTAGGGATGTATACGTAAACTGGATGCTTATATCTTCTTCACTTATATTTAGCAGAAGACACATAGAACAAGGACTTTGAGATATAGGACGTGTGAGAGAATTTCATGTTTTGGTAGAGTTAGTACACGTTTGGAAGCCAAATGACTTATTAAAAATAGCTGTGTCAAAATTGAAGCAGGCATTTGGATAAATCTCATCTATTCCTGTTATAAATTTTTTCTCCAGAGTGTTATTTTACTTCTTATATTGTTTTAAAATGTGATGTCTCAGGTATTGGCATTTGTACCACTGGGCATAAATCCCAGTCTTTTTTTTCTTTTATCCAAAAGACTAACTTGGATGACAAAGTATATGCATTGCATTTGTGATTTAATCCTTTTCCCAATCCTAACTAGGAAAGAATAGAGGTCAGTGGCTAAGTAAACTGACATTTTTTTTACTTTAAAGTATTTTGAAAAACCCTTGGAATCATCTATTCTACTTCATGATTTTTTAATACAGTAGATAAGTTACATAGCACAGTTAGTACTACCTAGTCACAACTAAACTAGGTCAAAGAGGCACCTTTTACCGTTTTGTAATTAAGATTCCTCTTTCGCTTCTATTAGGTGCTTGCGATTTTAGTTGAAATTTGGAAGTAGACGTTTGTAGTATTATCTTTCACTATTTACCTCCATGATATTTTTAGATAAGAGCATATTACTGAAACATTGTATGTTTCACTTATTGTATTTTTTTTACTGTTTTTTTATTTTTTAATTGGTTACTACAGAATAATTTTGTATTCCAAAACTAGCTTTTTAAAATGTACTTTTGAGAGAAAACATTATATAAAATCATCATGATTCAAATAAATTAATTTCAGACAACTGGTATATTTCCCTTCAAACCAGTACACCAAACTGTTACACATGATCCCTAAGAATGTAGTTATGATTTAAGAAAATGTGTAGCTGGTATATAAATTGAGTATGTACTTAATGTCCTAGTGATAAATTACTAGAGCTTGATATATAATGGCTCATATTTGTATGACCACATAATTTTGACATTGGAATTACTTAAGGGAGAACTATTTCTCTCTTCATTTTATAGTGATACTCTCTAAAGGAATTGTTGCAAGCAGGGGGAAATGGGTGGCATAATTTTAGCGAATAAATTAAGGTAGCTTGAAGGATCTACTATGTTTCTTGAATCTTTTGTACTAATGCTCCATCTGGAGGCTCATCACTGGTACTTATGATCGTAGAAAAAATTTCTGCTTGTAGCTACCAGTATCACAGGGATAATGAGAAGGTAGTTTCTCAAGCCTTCAATTTGTTTTTTTTGTCAAATGAATACAAACTGGGTTTTGTTAGTGACTTGAATAAGAAAGTATATGAACAAAATACTTCAAGAAAATCATTATTATTTAATAAAAATTAATGACATAGTTTTTAATATTTTTGTGCTTGTTCTTCTTTAAGTCACTTATTCTCATTGAGAGTTGTACTTCCTTAAGAGGTATCTGGGAAATTGTGGGGTAAATAAGTGGGCAAGTCAGGTATGCTAGGCGTCTTGTAATGCACTTTATAATTACTTTTCCTGCACAGTAGAGAGCTGTCCCTTCATTCCATACAACTTTACAATGCCCTACGGCCAGATATCCGTGTAAGTGAGAAAGCTGTTGATATATGTCTGAACGCAGGCACTAACTTTATTTTATATATCAACATAAAGCCCTTTTACACTCTTAATATCACCTGAATTTTCCAGTAATTCAGTGATTGTATATACAGAAGCTTGTACTTTGTTCAGATATTTACCAGGAATTTAGGATTTTGAAAATGCCACTAATGGTGATAGCATAGGTTATAATATTTGAATCACCAAAATGATGTCTTCATTTGGGTATCAAGTGTAGATGGTTATCCTTTAATTTTTTCACGATATTTATTCTCCTTATAATATACTATAATAGTACAGTTGAGGCTTTATATGTACTATATATATATATATATATATGTACAGTTGAGGCTTTATACTATATATATATATATATACACAATACATATATAATATATACTATAATAGTACAGTTGAGGCTTTATATAGTGGGTTTTCTTAAAAAATTTACATATAGGCAGATATTTTGTACAAGAATTTCATGATAATACCAAAAAGTGTCACAAAATATTTGTTTAAAGAGTAAAAGGAATGCCACTGCCTTAGGAGGTAAATTTTCAAGAATTTAGAAGTAAAAGAAAAAAGAAAGAATTTCGAAGTAACTGATCCTGACGTCTTTGACTCTTAAATGATTTAGCAGTATTAACGGTGTGTGTATGCATGTGTGTGTGAATGTGTATATTGAGTAAGGAGAGGGATATGATACAAATTTGGCAAAATGTTAACAATTGATGAAGCTAGTTTTATGGGATACATGAGTTCGTTGTACTATTTTTACACCTCCAAATAAAATTCTCAATATATCCCATATTATTTAAGCTGCGGAATTCAGAAATCCCTTTCTGAATTTGGAGGATTTGATCATTTGGCAGATTCAGTGCATTGTCTTTGAATCATTCGTGTTGATGAAATAGCTTCTAGACGCCTGCTGGTGTGTGTTCATTCTGGCAAATGTCTGTGTGGGAGTTCAAGCCAGAGATGACAGGAAAGAATCTTTCTGTCAGAAAAGGAGATGCAACTACTTTGGGGCTCACTTATAAGGTAATTACTATATAGTATCATGTCAAATTACCCAAATGTCAGGTGCATTCAGGAAGCCAGAGTGACATTGCCATGGGCTTTATTTCTTAGTAATACCTCAGAAATAAAAGAGCAAATTTCCCAACTGAAGCAAGTTTTTGAATACATAATGATGAGCACGAGTTTACAAGTTTATACAGATGAACGTTTAGGAAAAGTGTTCCCTATGAAGGTGACCACAATTACTAAATAAAAAATGCCAGCAGTGACAAAAGAATATGGAGAGTTAGTTGAACTACAATAGATTTTATACATCAGAAAGATGAAAATTATGGAAAAAAAGAAGCTTTTAAGATCCTATGATTAAATTGTGGTTGCTTCCTTACTTTCAAAATCCAAAGACAATTCTTACTTGATTTTTTGCATTTTATTTAGAATATCCAGATATTAAATCATTTTTGTTAGGTTGATGTCATTATGATTAGTAATTGAAAGATAGTTGTAGATTAATTTTCTTTAGCATCTCAGTACATGCTGAGCATTGCTCTAAACACTTTTTATGTAGTTTGCACAATAGCCCTATGAGACAGCAGTTTTCTTCTCTTTGTTTTATTTATTTTTTCTTCCAGTATTATTGAGATACAATTGACATATGGAACTGTATAATTTTAAGGTGTACAGCATAATGATTTGACTTAAATACGTCAGTGCACGGAGGTTCCCTTTTCTCCACGTCCTCCCCAGCACTCATTGTTTGTTGTCTTTTTGATGATAGCCATTCTGAAAGGTGTGAGGTGATATGTCATTGTGGTTTTGATTTGCATTTCCCTGATGATTAGTGATGTCGAACATCTTTTCATGTGTCTGTTGGCCAACTGTGTGTGTTTGTAAAATGTCTGTTCAGGTCCTTTGCCAATTTTTTTTCTGGTTTCTGTTTTTTCTTCCAGTTTTATTCAGATATAATTGACATTCAGTGCTGTATCCTAGGGCTGGTGCCAAGTGGCTGGTGGTTGGGGCCTCATCCCAGTACTAACAGTTAAGAGGGAAGATTCCAACATGGCTCCCCAAAATGGCTGCTGCCAGTGTCTTTGTCCCCAGGGACATCCCAGTAACCTCCCACCTCTCTGGAAGCCTTCTCCAAGATCAGCAAGTGGGTCTAACCTCGGATCTTTTTAGATTACTGCCTCTGCACTGGGCATCGGAGCATGTGAGATTTTGTGTGCACCATTTAAGAGCGAAATCTTTCCTACAGCCCTCTGGCTCTCCTATATGCAAGCCCCACTGGCCTTCAAAACCAGATGTTCTGGGGGCTTGTCTTCCCGGTGCAGGACACCCAGGCTGAGGAGTCTGATGTAGGGCTTGGACCCCCTCACTCCTGGGGAAGAAGCTCTGAAATGATGATCATGCTCCTGCTTATGGGCGGCCTACCTAGGGACGTGGGTCTTGATTATATGACATCTCCGTTTCTCCTAACCATACTGTTGTGATTCCTTCTTTATATCTTTAGTTGTGGAAATTTTTTCTGCTAGTCTACAGGTCATTCTCAGAGATAGTTGCTCTGCAAATAGGTGTAACTTTGGTGTGCTGATTAAAGGAGGTGAGCTCAGGGTCTTCCTACTCTACTATCTTGGCCACTCCGAGACATAGGCAATATTACTATCATTTTTTACATAATAGGTTCCCACAGAGGTAGATACTGAGGGAAGGACTGAAGTATATGTACTTTATTCTGTGTGTGTGTGTGTGTGTGTGTGTGTGTGTGTGTGAGAGAGAGAGAGAGAGAGAGATCCTAGAAGTCACCAGTAGGGGAAGTGTGGAGAGTTGAGACAGGAACGGAAATAAAGAGAATACAGAATATTTTAATAAGCAGGTTGCTACTCAGAAGTTTGTGTTTTACCAAGTCCTTCAGGCAGTTCCAGTCTACTCTCAAATTTGAAAACCATTAGTCCAAGTCTTGTGCTATGATACCTTACATTATAGAATATTAATGCTATAAGTAGAACCTTGTCAGGTTTCATTTGTTTCCCTCTTTTATACATGGTAGAGAATGAATGTTAACCAGTTGCCATTTGTATATATGAATCTTTGTCTCTGTCACACATGTCAGTATACATCTGTGTGTCTGTACATTTTTCCTTAGTCTGGACAGTTTACTCCTGGCAACATGATTGGCAATGTTTCCTCTTGATAACAGAGTAGGTCCTTTTAGGGCCTGAAGAGTTTTATCTCTTTTATGGCACTGCTTTTTTCTTTAGCCGCCGGATGCAGTTTCATTTCCACAGTCCGGATTGCTTAAAGTTGTGAACCTGCATGTACTCCTAGCCATCCTTGGTGTCACCACACAGCATTTACTTATTTGCATGTCCAGGACCACAGAGAGCACTCAGATCAAACAGGGCCTCTGAGCAGGAAAGCTGTCAAAGTTCCAGAGTCTCATGGCAAATAATTCCTTTTTACTGTGTAATGAAAAATGGTGATGTTAGTAAAATTTCTTCATGTAATGTATTTAGCTGGTTTTCACACAAATTCAGTGCAGCATACAGGCTGTGTCTTTGATCTGCTGCTCTACTAAGTGTTCATTTCCCTTCTCGGCCTGGCAAATCCTATTCATTCTTTGAGGGTCAAGTGAAATTTCTTAATTTTAGAACCTTTTCTAAATTTCCAGTTAACCACCTGGAGGACTTGGTAAAACACAAACTTCTGGGGCGCACCCCCAGTGTCTATTTTAGTAGGTCTGGGGTTGGGACCCAAGAATGTTTTATTTTTTTTAAAGTTCTCAGGAAATTTTGATGCTGCTTGGATTTTAATCCTGAATTAGAATCTTGACTGTAACACAGTTGTTAAACTTTGGGAAATTTAATCAACTTCTCTCTGCCTCAATCTCCTCATTTGTAAGCTAAAGATACAGCATAGTGTTGAGGCTCAATCCCCACCCACTTTTTCTCTGTCCCCTAGAACACGGTTCATCACCATGTTATAGTGCTCATTGCATTCTCTTACAATTACCTGGTCTCCTATACATCCAAAACTATAAACCCTAGAAGAAGGGAACTAGGTCTTAGGCAACCATGAATACACAGAATCTGTGGCATGCCTATAAACTTTAACCAGTGAGGATGTTAAACATGAATTTCTAAGAAGATCAAGGCCATTTCATCTATTCTTTGATTCTAGTTTAGATTATATCTGAAATAATTCAAAGAGTTTATCGATTTTCTTGAGGATATCTAGACATCAGCCTGTTTTAGAAGGGTGTCAGGAGCTTACTCTGCCTTACAACTGCTTATTCTGTAAATTCTCTCTAACTCAATAGGACATAGTGGTTAAATGATTATTTTGTCCTCTTGAAAGCTGAGAACCATCAACCACAACCTTCTCAAACAGCTGGCTAAGCTTCATATCACACTGGAAGGTCTATATTGATAGGTTTCAGTGCTATATCAGATACTGTCAACCTCATGCCCTGTAGGTGAAAGGTAATATGAAACAGACCTGAAATTCTGAACAGTCAAGTTGAAACACATACTTAGTCATGTTTTAGCAATTTGACAAGACATTTTGGGATTAGAAGAGATTTCTCAGGTAGATAATAATTCACCTTGTCATCCTTAATTTTTTTTCAATCTTTGGTGTTTATAACAAATTGTTTTTTATAATAATTTGCCATGGCTCCATTAAGAGGTACAGTTTATATCCCCTTCCGTTGAAATTGTATGGGCCTTTGTGACTAGCTTAACTAATACACTATGGTGGAAGTGGCACCATATGACTTTCCAGGCTAGGTCATAATAGGTGATACAGCCTCCGGCTGGCTCTCTCTTTTGGTATCCTTGATCTTAGAACTCATTCATCATGCTGTAAGGAATTATAGAACATATGGAGAGGCCTGAGTGAAGAGGATCCAAAGGTTTCAACCTAGCTCAGCACCATATAATAGCCAGCATAAACTTGCTAGCCATGTGAATGGACCATTTTGAAGCACTGGCTCTGTTCTCCCACACCTTGGTTCAGTCACCCTTAGCTGATGCCACATGGAACAGATGTCAGCCTTCCCCGTTCAGCTCTGCTTAAATTGTAGGGTCCTGAGCTAATTAATGACTGTTGTTTTAAGCCACTAGATTTTGGTGTGGTTTGTTATACATCAATAGATAAATGTAACCATGTTCACATAGAGCATGCTCAAGATAAGACTGTCACAGACAGTGCACTCTGTTTGAATGCTATTCTATTGAGTGTTTGTCTCTTTTCTGTACCTGGAAAAATCTATTGGTTCTTTTAACTTTTTCTTTTTTAGAGTGCTTTCTAAATCCCCTGTCAGAGTTCACCATCTTTTTCCGTCCTCACTTTATGGTCAACTCTGTTATAGGGCTTACCATTGTCTCTTGAAATTCTTGTTTTTTAACCCTCCCCAAATCATATACATTTTGCACTTGGGACACAAATAATATAGTCTTAAGTAAAAGTCAGGGAGTGATTATATTCATCCTCATTTTGTGCAGTTTGTTAGAGAATTTTTACTCTTCTGTCTCATAATGCTGCCTTCTTAAACATGGACTCCAAGGCAGCTGCTGAAGAGAAAGCATAGGGAAAGCTCCAGCTCCCTTTTGTTCAAGAGGGATACACACCATGGTACTAACACTTAACAAGGCAAAATAAGACATATGCCCCACCATAGCCTAAGGGGATGAGAATTCTAACCCCTTGTTTGGCAGCCTTTTCCCAGCAATGGTCATACCTTGTGGAAGGGGGAGCGTGAATATGGGTGGTTAGGTGGCTATCTCTGCTGAGAGTCAAAATCACAAAGGTAGAATGGAATGAGGGTTAGAAGCTGGAATAACTTACCTCAACTGTTGCTGGTATTTATTAGCTATTAGATCATGGACAACTCTCAACATGTATGAGGCTGTTTCCTCATCTAGAAAGTAGTCAATAATAATAATAAAACTTATTTCATGTTGGAAGAGAGGATCAGAAGCAGTCTACTTTGGCAAAGCAGTTTGCACATATTTGGTATTCATTGTGAGCAGGGACTTTTATACTTCACGTATTATCTTCAGTACCTCGTGTATAGTAGGTGGTAAGTAAATTCAGAGTAGGTGAATATTGTTTCTGTCATACATACAGATTATAGACAAAAATAGAGATGTAAAAATATAACCACAAAATAAATAGTAATAATAAAACAGCTACTGTTGATTGATACTTACTAGATATTACTTTACATGAATTACATTTTTTAATGCAATAAATAATCCTGACAGATAATATTATGATATGCATTTTAGAGTTGAGAGGTTACAGAATAGAGAACTAAAGTAATTTGCCTCAGTTCACTTAGCCAGTAAGTCACAAAAGTTGCATTCAAACTTGTTCAGTCTGAAACTAGAGCCTGATAATTTACAAGAGGTGCAGGTCTCCAACGTTGTTACGCACCTGGGGAGCATATTAAATTAGTGATATCCCGGTCCTCCTTTCCACTGAGTTGTTGGTGCAATTCAATAAACTTTGGAAAAGTTGTGAGGTAGGGCTAAGAATCTTTGAAATTATTCTGATTGTGTATTTTCTCAGTTGTGTTACCTGTGTCTGAATGTGTGCAGATCATATTTTTCAAAATCTGAATTTAAGTTATAGTGCCATTTCATTGCAGTCAGATACCCTGACAAGAGAAGTGAGGACCCCTTGGGGGCAGATAAGGGTTAGGATTTGTCTACATAATCCACATGTAGGTAATTGCCATTCAGCAGTGTATGTATGCAACTCTACAGCTATCTTCACAGCAGAGAGGAACTCTTTGAGGGAGAATTTATGTAACAAGGAATCTCATAATGAAAGAGGGTTCTTGTGGTTCTAGTTAACTTGCCTTAGGAGTGCATAAAAATTCATATGAAATCATAAATCTACCCAATCAGTTTTCACAGTTTTCAGGAACTTTTTATTCCATTGCTGAATTATTCTTGTACACATTGGAGTTGTATAGGATGCTTTCCTTTTTCAGTGTAGGTTGTGATAAAGGCAAAGCATAGAAAGGAAGTTTAGTATTCCACAAGGTGTGGTGCCTGGGCTAACCTTTATATGTGTAATATTGGAGACTCCATGGCAGATTGCTGTTTTGGGAGCCTTAAGCTTTACATCGTGACAAATCTTACAGAGTTTTACAAACTTAGTATCATCCCCACAGCTCATGAATAGAATATTTTGAACTCAAGGGTCCCTCTCTGCTTCTTGGTGATATTTTCAGGTGATTTGCTCTGGCATTCCATACCCGTGTATTCAGAGAATGCACATATTCACAGTGACCGTAAAAATGGCACCGTAAAGACACATCATATCAGTTTGTAAAGGTTATATGTTTTTCAGAGTCTGTCTCCTGTTTTGGAATAGCTAGATCTCTATTTCAGAATTACAGATTTGTGGTTTTGGATGTTGATATTAAAAGCTTGAACCTTACTGATTTAAAAGTGATTTTATACAGACAGAGTAGTTTATTTTATATGGTCCTAAGTTGAAAATTGAACATAGCTCATTTGGCAATAACATTGACTTTGGTGGTGGAGTGATTATTAGCTAGTTGTAGTCTTCAGTGGAACTGGGAAGTGTAAATATATAGGAATAACTGGGAGTACCTGATGCGTTGGAGAGACATGGTGCATTAGTGGAGTGTGTTTGTGTGGAGAGACAGCTGGTTTAGGTGGATGGTTGTCATGTGATCTGATGCCTGGAAAAGTAGGCAGTGGCCCAATGATGAATGCTGCGTATAGAGATTGAATTTTATATTGGAAGCATTAGGATGTTGTGGTGGATTAAAGATGGACACAAATTTTTCGAAATTTCTCCCATTGAGATGTGAGCTTTAGCATCCCCTTCAAGTGCAGAGAGCCCTATGACTGCTTTTAACAGTAGAACATAGTGAAAGTGGTGCTGTGGCATTTTCCAGGCCTGGGCTTTAAGATACCAGAAACCTTACACTTCCTGTATTTTGAACTCTTTACTCTTGAAATCCAGTTGCCATTGTAAGAATTATGTCTGTCATGAGACCAATATGCATAGGAAGGCTGTGATACGTAGAGAGGACTGGGGGATTCATACTCTGTAAAGACAAGGACAGACAGACAGACAGCAGGACAAGTAACACTGAGCCACCAAACATTAAAGAAAGTATCTTAGAAATGGATCCTGGAACACAAACTGCCCCAGCCACTGCTCCCCAAGCAAGGTAAAAAAGGAGGGCAGGAGGATGTCAACAGACATCACCACCACGGACACCCACATATGTTGGCAACGACCTCTGTAGTTTTCACTGACATTAACCCCAGCTTACGGGAGCTGCCTGGAATCCACATCACTGAAATCCCTTGGAGACATAGCCACCACACACCACGCCCCTGGCACCACTGTGTATGCACCAGTGCCCCATGCCCCAGTGTCAAGAAGTAGCTGGTTGTTGGAAACTTCCCCCCAGGGAAAAAGGGTAGCTGGAGGACCCCAGTAGCCCTTGCTCGTGCTGCTTACCACAAATGGCTTTTTTTCCACAGTAGTACTTACTTAATGTGATTAAGAATATGAAACAGGGCTTCCCTGGTGGCGCAGTGGTTGAGAGTCCGCCTGCCAATGAAGGGGACACGGGTTCGTGCCCCGGTCCGGGAGGATCCCACATGCCGCGGAGCGGCTGGGCCCGTGAGCCATGGCCGCTGAGCCTGCGCGTCCGGAGCCTGTGCTCCGCAACGGGAGAGGCCACAGCAGTGAGAGGCCCACGTACCGCAAAAAACAAACAAACAAAAGACTATGAAACAGCCTTTGGGTTTTCATTTCCTATGTATACTTGATTATGGAGGAACATCTGTTATGCTATTTCTTAGATTAAGAGAAGTTTGTAGAAAGCATCATTGTTCAAGTATTGGTCCCTTCTTAAAAGAATCATCATATATTTGCTGCCATTATAACTTTTTGAGAAAGCATAGGTCAGGTAAATTTGAGGCATAATTGCTCTCTGTTTTATTTATATATAATATATAATGTATAATAATGTATGATGTGTAATATATACATATACACAGTTGGCCCTTGAGCGCGGTGGTTAATCCGTGTATAAGTTATAGTTGGCCCTTCATATCATCAGTTCCTCCACATTCCTGGATTCAACCAACCACAGACTTCAGTGCTGTAATATTTAGTATTGAAAAATATCCGCATATAAGTGGACCTGTGAAGTTCAGACTCACATTGTTCAAGGGTCAACTGTATATATGTATACATGTGTACCTATATATACACACTTATGTATACACATGCACATATGTATAATATAGGTATAAATGTATGTGTATGTATATAGTAATACATTCAATTTAAGGACCATGTGGGTTATTTTTTAATAGATCTTTATTGGAGTATAATTGCTTCTAATACTGTGTTAGTTTCTGTTGCACAACAAAGCGAAACAGCCACATGCATACACATGTTCCCTCCCTCTTGAGTCTCCCTCCCACCCTCCCTATCCCACCCCTCTAGGTCATCGCAAAGCACAGAGCCGATCTCCCTGTGCTGTGCTGCTGCTTCCCACCAGCCAACAGTTTTACATTTGGTATTGTATATATGTCGATGCTACTCTCACTTCCCCCCAGCTTCGCCCTCCCACCCCTTGTCCTCAAGGCTATTTTCTACGTCTACCTCTTTATTCCTGCCCTTCAACTAGCTTCATCAGTACCATTTTTTTTTAGATTCCATATATATGCGTTAGCGTACGGTATTTGTTTTTCCCTTTCTGACTTACTTCACTCTGTATGACAGACTCTAGGTCCATCCACCTCACTACAAATAACTCAATTTCGTTTCTTTCTGTGGCTGAGTAATCCTCCATTGTATATATGTGCCACATCTTCTTTATCCATTCATCTGTCGATGGACATTTAGGTTGCTTCCATGTCCTGGCTATTGTAAATAGTGCTGCAATGAACACTGTGGAACATGTCTCTTTTTGAATTATGGTTTTCTTAGGGTATATGCCCAGTAGTGGAGAAAAAAACAGCCTCTTCAATAAGTGGTGCTGGGAAAACTGGACATCTACATGTAAAAGAATGAAATTAGAACACTCCCTAACACCATACACAAAAATAAACTCCAAAAGGATTAAAGACTTAAATGTAAGACCAGACACTCTAAAACTCTTAGA
>NW_006772814.1:41519-72374 GCF_000442215.2 Lipotes vexillifer | reverse complement strand
CACTCTTTCACATAAACCACAGCAAGATGTTTTTTGACCCACCTCCTAGAGTAACAGAAATAAAAACAGAAATAAACAAATGGGACTTAATAAACGTAAAAGCTTTTGCACAGCAAAGGAAACCATAAACGAGACAAAAAGACAACCTTCAGAATGGAAGAAAATATTTGCAAATGAAACAACAGACAAAGCTTTGATGTCCAAAATATACAAACAGCTCATGGAGCTCAGTATCAAAAAAAGAAACAGTCCAGTTAAAAAATGGGCGAAGACCTAAATAGACATTCCACCAGGGAAGACATACAGGTGGCCAAGAGGCACATGAAAAGATGAACCTGTGGTTTTGAGTGATATTTCCTTTTACAGATATTTAGTACCTTTACTTTTTAAAATTTATTCTTTCACTGAAGTATAGTTGATTTACAATGGTGTGTTAATATACCTATATTTTTATGCGCATTTCTTAAATTGTTCTCATTCCTTTTTTATGTCTGAAACATTTAAAAATGAGAACACATATTCATTTTTTTCACCAAGAAAATATTTCACATTTTAAAATCTCTACTTATTAAAGCATATTTCTAGGGATTAATATCTTATTTCTTTTGAGTTACATGGTGTTAGAATTTTGTTGTTTTGTTTTGTTTTGTTTTGTTTTTGCTATACGCAGGCCTCTCACTGCTGTGGCCTCTCCCGTCGCGGAGCCCAGGCTCCGGACGCGCAGGCCCAGCAGCCATGGCCCACAGGCGCAGCCACTCCACGGCACGTGGGACCCTCCCGGACAGGGGCACGAACCCGCGTCCCCTGCATCGGCAGGCAGACTCTCAACCACTGCGCCACCAGGGAAGCCCGGTGTTAGAATTTTGACATAATGATTGCTCCTATGAAGGCAATTTTATTTGCGCAAAAACATGAATTGCTTAAGACATCTTCAGAATACAGAGGATCACAAATAGTACCTTTAATTCAGTTTTGCCTAGCAGGTTAAATAGAACTACATATTATACATTTTACTATTTTTAAATTAAAAAGTAAGTAATAACGCACAAGGCAAGAAATCCAGTATCCTGTCCTCTTCCCAACTTCCCCAACTGTCTTGAGAATATGAGAATCTGACACTTTTAACTGTTTTAACAGTTTGTTTTCTGTTTTCTGATTAGTAACTCAAACTCTAAAAAGGGGATTTTTTAATACAACCTTTTTTCTGTTAATTTAGGCAATATCTACTGTGTCCATGCCACAAAGATAAAACTCATATTTCACTTCTCATTCTGCCTTGTATACTTTGTATTGTTGATTGATTTTTGTTTACTTTTGTAATTGGAAAAAAACATAATTTTAAAAAAAATTTCTTTGACTTTTGCCAGGAGTTCCAATTCTACTCCATGGGTGATAGAATAGCAAACATACCCTTTCATCTAATTCTTGTATCCTCTCTGTCTTCTAGTTTTTCTCACACATATCATTACTTCTAATTATCAGGGTTAATAGCATTTACTTTTATTTCTGTAATCATATACTATAAATGGTCCATGTATTATTTTTTGTGCTGATTTTTAAAAATTAAAACAAGTAATTAGTTAAGTGAATTTTATTTTGTAACTGTGGCTCAATATGCAGTGCAGTAATGTGCTAAGACTGTTTTTTATCTGCATATATCCAGTATCATAACCTATGTGTCACTTGACAGAAAATACTTCCTCCAGGTCCAATGGATTCTTTTTCAGTTAAGTCAATCCTGACACATTTTAGTTTGCTTCACAATTAAACCATGACTTTCTTGCTCATCATGCTACTCCCCACCCCTGAATTCACTGGATTTTTTTCTTCATTAAGATTAGGGGGAAAAGCATGTTTCACAGCATAATTCATAACTTACATTTTCTTATTCACATTGTGTTACAGAAACCAGTCATCATCTTGAATAAATTATTCTTAGAGACATTTGACTATTTAATTTGTAATTATTACATTTTTATTTAAGGAGGTCATGAAGTTTATTGTAGAAATTGTTCTCTGAAGGTAGCTATAGCTTGAAAGTAAAGATAACACCCTCCCCTAAAAAAAATAAAAAGAAGGAAAACAGTTTATTACTAAATTAATTTTGGATTGGGATAGATTGGACACTTAATTAAAGGACTGGGGAGATCTGTAGTTCTTTCTCATATGGAGTGAAAATGGCATAAACCAGTAACATGGAAGAGCATTGAGGTTCAGATTGCTGATTGCTGCTTAGTTGAATTGTATGGATTATTCTAGAAGTCAACTCATGTGTGGTGGTGTACATCAGAGAAAACAAATCCTTATAAAGATTTATTTAACATCTCTGTATCAGAAGATTGCTTGAAAAATTTTTTGATTAAAGGAAATCTTCCCTGTACATTGTAAACACTGCCAGACTCTGAGTGGGATAATGTGGCTCCTATCAATATATCAAAAGTCTATGGCTTTCTTGGTTTTATGTATCTATTAACTCCATTGCAATCTTTTTCTGGGGGCGGGGGAGATAGGGGCTGTTATTAACATTCCAAACTTACTTTAGAGATGGTACCTTGGAAATTTATTTTTCATCAGACAGGATGTTTGAGGTGTAACTTAATTCAGTTTTTCAGTTTCTGAAGATGCCTTAACTTTGTCCTCAAACTTGTTAGGTAGGTTATATGCGTCTAAAATCCAGTTTCAAAGTCACTGTCACAAGAGCTTTGAAAGCAACAGTGTAATGCTGGTAGATAGAAGACTGATTACAGGCTGGTTCTTATTCCTTTTTTGGTTTTCTGTACCTCTAGGTTTTGTGTCTTTGACAATTTTTAGAATCTTTCCTTTATCTTTGGCCTTCTCAAAATTCATGATTCTATCTTGAGATTCAGATTTCAATTACTTTGAATAAATACCCACATGTTGGATTGCTGGGTCATGCTGTAGTGCTATTTTTAGTACTTCAAGGAACCTCCATACTGTCTTCAGTGGTAGCTATACCAATTTATATTCCCTTCAGCGGTGTACCAGGGGTACATTGGAAAACAGTATCAAGGTTTTCTCATAAATTAGAACTACCACGTGATTTAGCAATCCAGCTTCTGGGTATATATCCAAAAGAACTGAAATCAAGGTCTCAGAGAGATAGCTGAACCCTCATTTCATTACAGCATTATTCACAATAGCCAGGATATGGAAACAATACAAGTGTCCCTTAAGTAAGTGCATAAAGTATGGTATATACATACACCGGAATATTATTCAGCCTTAAAAAGGAGGAAACCATGCCATTTGCAGCAACATAGATGAACCTAGAAGACATTCTGCTACGTGTAATAAGCCAGTCATAGACGAACAAAAAGTACATGAGTCCAGTTACATGAGGTATCTCAAATAGTCAGGAATGGAAGCAGAGAACAGAATGGTGCTGCAAGAATCACCAGGGCCTGGGAGGAGGGGGAAATAGGGAATTGTAGCTCAGTGGATATAAAGTTATACTTATGCAAGATGAATAAGTTCTCGATATTTGCTAAATAACATAGTACTTATAGTTAGCAAAATGGTATGGTGCATTGAAAACACATTAAGAATATAGACCTCATGTTAAGTGTTCTTACCCCTCAGTTGTTGGAAAAAAAACAAACATGCACACATAATAACACAAGGAAATCTTTGGAAGTGATGGGTATGTTCAGTACCTTGATTGAGGTGATAGTATCACAAGTGTATACATATGTCCAAACTCATCAAAATGTATACAATAAATGTGTGCAATTTTTGTATGTCATTTATACCTCAGTAAAGCTTAGAAAATAAAATTTCAGGAGAATATCAATCAAAATTAAAATTCTCATACAAAAAGGAATAATAGAAAAGTGTTTGGACCTTCAATTCTGGGATATCATATTACTTGGTTCAGCTAGAAGATGGGGCATAGCTTTTGACTTCTAGCAGCTTCCAGTATCATCTCCAACCTGACATGATTAAACTGCCAAATAAAAGACAAAAAATGGTTCAAGCAGATATGTGTTCTGTGCGGTAAAGCTACAGGCTTTGTTAGAAGAAATAGTTACATAGATGCATTTAGTCTTATGTCACTCCAAGCTGACATGTTCATAATGCATCCCACAGTATTTGCATGTGCTTTTTGTAGTAATTTGTTTTAAAGTATTAAGGCATTCTCCAGTGAGATCGCAGATAACATCTTCTCTCTTAATACTTTTGTACGAAATATAGTATCAAACTCACGATAGCTGCTTTTACATCTAGGTTGAGGAAGTGAATTTCTGTAGGTGGATGGGCTGTGTTCTAAGAGAGTGCATTCCACATTCTGGTCAGCACTTAAAAATGAAAGCTGTTGTTTCAAGCAAGTTGAATTTTAAAAAAATACACAAATTAATACATTTCCACTATTAAAGAAAAAAAATCCCAAAGAATTAGCCTCATATTAGGTATGAATGCTGGAGCATTAAATAAAGGTTTGAGGAACAGTCATCAAGCAAGATTATTAAGACCTGCTGGGGCCAGGACCACTTAGAGATGTGAGGGAGGTGAAAGAAGTCTGGAGGGCCCAGACCTGGTACTTAAGGAATTAGTGTAATTTTTTAAAGAGACAATCATATATAAAATCGTATGGCAATATATAATCATGATAGATTATGTCACAGGAAAAAGAGCCATAGAAATTCAGAAGACACATCCTGAAATTGATAGAATACATTTCTTTGTATGGATCTATGATAGTAACATAATCAACATCACTATCCGGTAAGTAAATGGTACTTACTAAATTATTGTAAGGGTAAATCTTTTCAACCAGTGGGTCACAGCACAGAGAACCATGAATGGGTGATTGGCCTGATACAAGATGTTCATCCCCTCAGTGGTGAAGACAGCTGAATGGCTGGAGTCACCTCCAGCTGTGAGTAACCTTCTACATGGCAGCTTGAAGGGTGCCTGAGCAGAGCAGAGTCAAAGGAAGTGTGCCAGGGCCCCTCAGTTGTTGAAAAAAATTAAGCAACACACAACTCTTATTGTTTTAACTTTGAGAAAGTGAGTATGGCCAAGGATGTGTTCTTATCAACTGGGTGTCATCTTCTTCAGCAAGAGTTGTAGAGCATTCCTTTATCCGTTGCTGACAAAGGGTCATCGCTTATAAAACATTAGTTGTTAAACTCTTGAACTCATAGATTGACAGTCTTGGTTCAAATAGCACTTCTACTATTAATACACTCAATGACTGAAGTCAAATTAATTAACCTCTTTTAGATTTAATTTCCTAATCTGTAAAATGGGATTGATAAAAGTACATACCTTATAAAGTCATGATGCGGGGCAAGAATATGTGTATGTGTTTAGTACAGTGTCTGACACAGCAAAATTTCAGTCCATGTGAGCTTTCCTATAGTCAGTGTCATTGTCATCATTATCATCATCATCATTTGGCAGTATTAATCCTTTCTGGTCTAGTGGTTTGAACACTAAAAGTGAAAATTTACTAACTGCTGGAAACCCTTATAAAGCCACATTACTTGTGTCTTATTTTCACGTTGACATCATGTTGTCAATGAGAAATAGAAAATCATTTTCTACTGCAGCAGTTTATTAACAGCAACAAAGTAGAAAAAAACATTGGTTAAAAACAGAGGTAGTAAAATAGTCATGTGAAGTAGGAACTGTGTGTTTAGCATCTTTATTGCATATTTTTATAAGATAAACTCTTCCTGGCAATAGGATTAATGACTTTTTATTGTTAGGAAATTAATAAATTTACAAACATGTGAAAGATGTCACATCTTTACAAATATTTATTGCTCCCATCAAATAAAAAGAACTACTTTATTTTCTAAAATTAGATGAGCATTGCCTGATTTAGATTGTGTTAACTTCCATACTCGCTTTTGGAAAATAAATTCAAATATGTGTTCAAGAGAAAACTATAATTTTTCTTCTCATATTTCTGTTTAACCTTTGTTACCATAATTTACCTCCAAACATTTGTGATTTGAAAGTAAAACTTGAATGTTATGCAAATAGGTGAAAGGAAACTTGATTGTTTTGGGGGAAATAAGAGAATTGGTAATATTTTCTACTTTTTGAAAAATAATGTAGATGTTTCTTAAACACTGGCGATATGTAGAAAATGAGGGTTATTTCAGAACAATATACCTCTCCTGCCAAGAAATCAGCTTTTTAAATAAAAGGGTTCTGTAAATATTAAATTTAACAAAATCTGCAAGATAAAATTATTTATAAACTTTTTTCCAGGTCACTTCCCCAGTATGTTGAATAGAAGTCTTCCACATGTAGGGTAACCTTATGTTCTTAAAGCACTCATTGTGTATATAGCTTCCATTTATATGATATTCAACTTATTATGATAGTAATAACAACAAAGATGCTTGGTAATTTAATACAACATTTACAATTATCACTCCCTACATTAAACACATCATCCGTGTTACCTTTACTTGACCATCACAAGTACCTCATCATGGAAGTCACTGCTATTTCGCACACTGATAGATGAGAAAACTGAATGGTAGAGAGATTAAGTAATTTATCAAGCTGACGCAGCTAGCTAGAGTTAGAGATAAGGTATAATTTTAGACTGCATGATTCTGAGGATGTGCTATTGACCACTAAGACATACTGCCTCTAGATACTTCCACCTCTTTGAAAAACAAACTCACACACAACCTTCAAACCCAGAGAGAGAACTGGAAAGGCGAATTGTGAAGTGATGGGGTGAGGGTGGGGATATAGGGACTATCGTGTCAGTATACATTCTTGAATAAAGAACTTGGTGTTCTGGAAGGCAATGGCTTAAACCTAACATACGCTTAACTTATCTAAAATTAGTAAGAGTAGGAATGAAGATACAGTAAGTCCCTTACATACAAACGAGTTCTGTTCCAAGAGCACGTTCGTTAAGTCCAATTTGTTCGTAAGTCCAACAAAGTTAGCCTAGGTACCCAACTAACACAGTAGGCTATATAGTTCTGTACTGTAATAGGTTTATAATACTTTTCACACAAATAATACATAAAAAACAAGCAAACACAAAAAATAAACATTTTTAATCTTACAGTACAGTACCTTGAAAAGTAGAGTAGTACGGTACAACAGCTGGGGTACAAGGGCACATTCGCATCTTTGAAAGTTCTCAACTTGAAGGTTCATATGTAGGGGATTTACTGTATCTGGTCCGCATGATGCTAGAACTAAGGGATGCTTTTTCAGCTTGAAAGAGGGATTATATACTGCCTAAACTCCAACAGAGTTTTACATCCTTGATGAATAGATGAAGAAGACATTTCAAGTGTTAGGTCAGTCAAATGCACGTATCTTTTCTAAATGTTCTGCTGTGTGGTGTGTTCAATAAAAATGATAAATGTCATTCTTTGTGTTGTAATAGATATGGTATTTGAATGTGTTGGTTATATTAATACATTAAAACTAAACATTGGTTAATCAGCATCATATTATTTTAGAGGATGACACGTTAGAAAGGTAAATGTTGGTGTTTATTATGAATATTTAACTTTATGTAAGAGAATGGATGTTTTTTAATCAAAGGTAGTCATGCAAATTTCATTCTTAGTGTCTTACATCCTTATTTTAAAAAGAAAAGAAAGCTAGTCTTAAGGCGATTAAGGTAAATTAATAGTTCATACACAGAAGATGAATGTTTTAGTTTTATTTTTGTCATGAAGATCTTGAATATCAATTGATATATAAAAACTTTATAGCATAAAAATGCAGCTCCCCTTCCTTGGTAGCACTCTCTTTTCATCCTTTGTTTTAAACATTTGTTTACATAGACCTATTTAAAACATTTCTGATTCATTCATAGTTGATGTACATGTGTAACATTGCTATTAATGCTAATCAAGACAGGAGTATTCCCTCTTGTCAGACCCACAGAGAAAACCTAAATCGCTCTGACAGGGTAAGAGAGACCAGCTGCAAATTTTATATTTGCTGAAATCGTAACAGGAAAGCAAATAAAAAGGAAAAAGCCCAGTTTCCCTCCCCTTGAAACAGATCTACGCAGTTTTTACTGTTCACAGTGAAACCTAGAGATGGATTTTTTCCATATTTCCAGGCTACTGTTGTCTTTTTTTATAGCAAATATTTTTAAATAAAAGTTTTCTGTAGAAAAATTCTGCACAGGCAATGAGAGAAAAAATAGTTAAATTGAACTTAAATTAAAAATTTTGTGTTTTAAAGGACATTATCAAGAAAGTAAAAAGACAACCCACAGGGTGGAAGAAAATACTTATGAATCATATATCCAATCAGGAATTAATATTCCAGAGTATTAAAGATCTCCTACAACCTAAGAAGAAAAAAATAAATAAGCCATCTAAAAAACTGGGCAAAGGACTTGAATAGACATTTCTTCCAAGACAGATGGCCAAAAGGCACATGAAAAAAACGTTCACCATCAGTAATCGTTAAGGAAATGCAAATGAAAACTACAGTGAGGTAGCACTTGACACTCAGTAGTTGGCTAGTATGAAAAAAACAGAAAATAACAAGTGTTGGTGAGGATGTGGAGAAATTGGAACTCTTGTACATTCCCTCTGTGAATGTCAAATGGTGCAGCTACTGTAGAAAATGGTTTGACAGTTCATCAAAAAATTAAAAAGAATTACCATATGATTTAGTAATTCTACTTCTAGGTATATATCCAAATGAATTTAAAAGCAGGGACTCAATCAGATACTTGTACAGCAATGTGCATAGCAATGTTATTCACAATACCTAAACGGTGGAAGTACCCCAAATGTTGATCAGGAGATGAATTTGTAAACAAATGTGGTATATACATACAATGAAATATTATTCATCCTTAAAAAGGGTTGGAGTTTTGATATATGCTACAATATGGATGAACCTTGAAAACATTATGCTAAGTGAAATAAGCCAGACAAAAAGGACAACTATTGTATGATTCCACCTATATGAAGTACCTAGAATAGGCAAATTCACAGAGACAGAAAGGAGAATAGTGATTACTAGGGGCTGGGGGAGGGGAGAACGGGGAGTTATCTACTTGGTAAGTTTTAGAAATGGATAGTGGTGTTGGTTGTACAACATTGTGAGTGTACTTAATGCCACTGAATTTTACAATTAAAAATGCTTAAACTCAGTGCTTTGTGTCCACCTAGAGGGGTGGGATAGGGAGGATGGGAGGGAGATGCAAGAGGGAGGAGATATGAGGATATATGTATATGTATAGCTGATCACTTTGTTATACAGCAGAAACTAACACACCATTGTAAAGCAATTATACGCCAATAAAAATGGTTTAAAAAAATGGAAAAGTAAGCCTGTAACAATAATCCAAGTAAATATCCATATATAAGCAAAAAAAAGCTTAAAATGGTAAATTTTGTTATGTATGTTTTATCACAATAAAAAATCCTAGAAAAAAGAAAACCATAGAGTCCAGAAAGAAGTGGCACAGCATCTTTCAAGCATTGAAAGAAAAGAGCTGTCTATCCAGACTTTTATATTGAGCAAAAATATCCTCCAAGAATGAAGGGTAAATCAAGATATTCTCAGATGAAAGAAAACTAAGAAATTTTGCCAGCAGATCTACCCTAAAAGAACGGCTAGAGGAAGTTCTCTAAACAGAAAGAAAATGATAAAAGAAGGAACAGTAGAACATCCAGAAGGAAGAAGGAACATAGTAAGCAAAAATATGGGTAAATAGAATATAATGTAGACTTTCCTTCGAGTTTTCTAAATTATGGCTGATGATTGAAGCAAAAATTATAACACTGTCTGATAATAGTGTGTAGGGGATATATATATATATATGAGACTATTATAGTATACACAAGGGAGAGTAAAGTCATATAAAGAAAGGTAAGGTTTCTAAACTTCAGTTGAACTGGTAAAATGATGACACCAGTAGACTGTAATAAGTTAAGTATATATAATGTAATACCTAGACAAATCACTAGAAAGCTATATGAGAGATACACTCAAAAACTGTCTATAAAATGAAATTCTAAAGATATTCAAGTAACCTACAGGAAGAGAGGAACAAGAAAAAATAAGTGAGAAACAGACAACAAACAGAAAACAAGAATTAAAACGGCAGACTTAAGCTCCAACATAGTGATAGTTACCATAAATCTAAAGGATCTAAGTTCACCAATTAAAAGACAGATTAGTAGAGTGAACTTAAAAATACATGCTGCAGGGCCTCCCTGGTGGCGCAGTGGTTGAGAGTCCGCCTGCCTATGCAGGGGATATGGGTTCGTGCCCCGGTCCGGGAGGATCCCACATGCCGCGGAGCGGCTGGGCCCGTGAGCCATGGCCGCTGAGCTTGCGTGTCCGGCAACGGGAAAGGCCACGACAGTGAGAGGCCCACATATCGCAAAAAAAAAAAAAATACATGCTGCAACTAACAACAGGGTCCTACTGTATAGCACAGGGAACTATATTCAATGGCCTGTGATAAACCAAAATGGAAAAAAATAGGAAAAAGGATATATATGTATGTATGTATAACTGAGTTACTTTGCTGTACAGCAGTAATTAACACAACATTGTAATTCAGCTGTACTTCAATTTAAAAAAATCCTGTTCGTTATCCTTTCCACTGAACCCTCATTAGCACAATAAATTATATCACAACCTGATTCTCAAAAAAAAAAAAGAAAAATTATTCTGCATTTACCCAGATTTCTTCAGAGGTACTAGAATCCAAGGAGTAAGTTATCTATGAACCATTGCCCTTTTTAATGGGATTTGACATCCAATTCCTACTTTCATGAAACTTCCAGTCTATTGGAAAAGAGAATATTTATACACAAATGGCTACTACACAGGGAAGGGTATGGAAAGTGCCAGCGGATTGGGTGTAAGCACAACATCAAGCCAGGTGTTAAAAAGGGAACCATATTTCAGTAGTAAGGAGGAGCCACTCGTGAATTTCATCATATCCTCCTGTTAAAAATGGCAGCACATGCCAGATATAATGCTTGATTTCTAAAATCCTTGGCTTTAATGTTCTTTCATGCTACCTGTATAGGGAGGAGTATCTGGTGGTAGCAAATTCCAGCATTTCTCATCAACACAAATTCCTATAACTGCCGAACACTGAGTGGTAAGAAAGAGTGGGCAATGATGCAGGCATTTTTCTGTCTCCATTCTTATGATTCCTAAGCTTACTCTACTTGTTTTTTTCCAGATATGAAACATGTAAGATAGACATCATTTTCAGAATTGTTACAAATTTTTCTGAGAAAATATCTTAGAGTTAGAAAAATACCTCATCAAACATTTTTAACTTATCCTCCTTGTCCACTGTGGTTTTACACCTATGACTGACTTCTTTTAAATGGCAACTCTTGAGACATCCCCTTCCAATGAACCCATTATTTCACTTGTACTTACTATTTATCATAGAATTATTTCTTCATGAAATATATCATTTACCAACATTGTGCATTATCTGTCTTCATCACTAACCTGTATGTTACACGGAAACAGGATTTTGCTTATATTTCATCACACTCGGTATATAGGAGAATGCTCAGAACATAAAGTTTAATCAGTACACATTTGTTGAATGAGTATTTTCAGGATATTATAATTGAGGTCTACTATTTTTTAAGGAAATAATTTGTTTCTTTTTTATAAGTGCTTCATGCAGTATGTTGGGCAGAGAGAGGAATAGGATGATGAACACATCATATCCACGAGAAACTTAGACATGAATTTCACTGAATCACTGTAGAAAGTGGTATAGTACTGTAATAGGCATATGGGAATCCCTGGTTCAGTCTTTCTAGTAAAATTCTATAAGATATATTGAATAATTTCTTCACTATTACAATTATTAATAGGATTATAGTGGGCATTTTCCCCATGAGCCAAAACTTTCTCATTCTCTTAGCCCTTATTCTTTTTTTTTTTTTTTTTCCGGTACGCGGGCCTCCCACTGTTGTGGCCTCTCTCGCTGCGGAGCACAGGCTCCGGACGCGCAGGCTCAGCGGCCATGGCTCACGGGCCCAGCCGCTCCGCGGCGTGCGGGATCCTCCCGGACCGGAGCACGAACCCATGTACCCTGCATCGGCAGGCGGACTCTCAACCACTGCGCTACCAGGGAAGCCCCAGCCCTTATTATTAACAATGTGAATTTGGACTCGTTCTTTGCAGAATTTTTATATTCTTGATAATACCTAATGCTTTCTCACAACGTGTACCTGGGTACCTAATTGGCACTTAATAAATAGTTAAATGTCTCCCATAACTAACAGATGCTGCCAACAAGATTTTGGCAAGCCCTGAGTTCTGTCAGTTTATGGTTGAAATCCTTGACAGAAGCCCAAAGCACCGTTTATCTGTGGTGTTGACTAAAAAGAGAACGATGCGTGAGGCAGAAATGGCATTCTGTTTGAAAATGTAAGGTATCTGACACACATTTTTGCTCAGATGCAGAACTGCTCTACTTCCCTTTGGAAGTGGATTGGAGGGGCTCCTGTGGGAAGTAATTACTTGATTGATGTATAGCCAGACACAGTCAGTCAGTTAGGACCTAGGCCCTCTAAAGGAGTAAGATATGTTCGCTGTTGTTGGAAGCTTTGAAGTAGCAACAGTATTCTGCTCAATGTCAGTACTTTCTGTGTTACATAGTAAGAAGCTTTTTCCATATGGTTCTCATGTAAGGTGTCGTCATACATTCAGGCTACTATAACAAAATGCCATAGACAGGGTGGCTTATAAACAACAGAAATTTATCTCACAGTTCAGGAGTCTGGGAAGTCCAAGATCAAGGTGCCAGCAGATTCGCTCCCTGGTGAGAACCCTCTTCATGATTCATAGATGGCTGTCTTATTGTGTGTTCACACAGAGGAAGAGGAAGAGGCAAGGGAGCCATTTGGATTTTCTTTCAAAAGGGCACGAATAGGGGCTTCCCTGGTGGCGCAGTGGTTGAGAGTCCGCCTGCCGATGCAGGGGACACGGGTTCGTGCCCCGGTCCAGGAGGATCCCACGTGCCGCGGAGCGGCTGGGCCGTGAGCCATGGCCGCTGAGCCTGCGCGTCCGGAGCCTGTGCCCCGCAACGGGAGAGGCCACAACAGTGAGAGGCCCATGTACAGCAAAAAAACAACAAAACCAAACAAAACAAAGGGCACTAATATCTTACAAGATGGCTCCACCTTCATAATCTAATCACCCCCAAAGGACCACCTCCAACACCATCCTATTGAGAATTAGGTCTCAATATATCTTTTTTCTTTTATTAGAGTGTAGTTGCTTTACAATGTTGTAGTAGTTTCTGCTGTACAACAAAGTGAATCAGCCACATGTATACGTATATCCCCTCTTGGATTTCCTTTCCATATAGGTCACCACAGAGCATTGAGTAGTGCTCCCTCTGCTATTCAGTCTGTTCCCATAAATAGTTATCTATTTTATACATAGTATCAATAGTGTATATCCCAATCTCCCACGCCAGCCCACCACCCCTTCCCCCTTTGGTATCCGTACATTTGTTCTCTACGTCTGTATCTCTATTTCTGCTCTGCAAATAAGTTCATCTCTACCATTTTTCTGGATTCCACGTGTATGCGTTAATATACGGTATTTGTTTTCTCCTCCTGACTTACTTCACTCTGTATAGCAGTCTCTAGGTCCATCCACATCTCTACAAATGACCCAATTTCACTCCTTTTTATGGCTGAGTAATATTCCATTGTATATATGTACTACATCTTCTTTATGCGTTCTTCTCTCAATGGGCATGTAGGTTCCTTCCCTGTCCTGGCTGTCGTAAGCAGTGCTGCAATGAACATTGGGGTACATGACTCTTTTTGAATTATGGTATAAGTTTTGGGGAGACACACGGTCTGTAGTATAAGGTCATGTACCAGCCTTGTGCCTCTGTATTTGTCAGTTCTCTCTTCTCATCAAACCATGTGGAAGTGTTTATGTGCTAAAGTCCATCGGTCTCCTTCTCACTGTCTAACTTGCAGTTGGAATTTGCTAAATAGCAACTGTTTTAAGGCCAGATCCTAATTTTCCCTTCCATTTTGCCACACACCCATGGGGTATGATTGTCTGAGTGGTTTAGACTAGTGTTTAGACTAACTCATTTCCCTTCAATCCGTTCAAGTTCAGTTTAAATTTGGTATCATTGACAACATTAAAATAAATATCACAGTTTAATTTCCTTACATAGAATATTCCAGATATGCTACAGTTTGACTCCTTATTAGTTCTGGAGAAAATTGATCTTAACAATGGAAGTTTTATTCTAATCCATTCTGAGAGTTGTACATTAGAGTATTTTTCTTAAAATAAAGCCTAATTCTTAGTTATGTTAGTTTCACAGTCCCTTTTCCAAATTATAGGGATTCTTAAAAAATTAAATAATGGAAAATAATGAAATGGGTAAAAATGTGCATCCTTGGGATTTATGGTTAGGACCAGGGGAGCAAGAGAGAATAAGAGAATGGAGCAACTTTATATAAAATATACATTACAATGTATTGTTTGAAATTTTACAATGAGGATAATACGTTCTAAAGTTAAAAATCATAGGAACAATAGTGAAAATTTGCAATACCTCATCACCTCATTCATTAATTCATTCAACCAGTACCTATAGGGTACTAAATAAGTTCTAGCTCTGGAGGATAAAAGGAAAAGTAAAACATAATCCCTGTTCTTTAAATATTTAAAATCCAGAGAACAAACATATGAACACACCAGTGATTCTAGTACTGTGTCATAAAATATAAGAATCATTGCACTACAGTGGCTGATGGGGGCTCCATTATTACATGGATTTGAACCCTGACTTTATTATTTCCAAGCTGTATATTGGGAATGTGACTAAAACTCTACGTACCCCATTTGCACCATCTGTAAAGTAAGAAGAATTAAAGTACCTATCTCATTGTGCTTTTGGGGATATAAAATGGCTTAGTATCTGTAGAGGGCTTAGGATGTGCTTGGCAGAGAGCAAATAGTTAATAATTCTTAGGTATTTATTCTGGAAGCATAAACAAAGGGCATCCAAATCACCTTTTTTTGGTAGGGAGGAAATTACAAAAGGCTCCCTTAGAATTGATAGCTAAGTTAAATACTAAAGAATACTTAAGGACTTGGAAATATGTTTAAAAAAAAAAAAAGACAGTGTTTTGCTGGGCTAGTGGTCTGGAATCCAGATTGCTGAAAAGTTTCATTTGATTCGTTTGATGTTTTAAGTTTGTAAATATTATCTTCAAATATTGATTATCATGAAATTTCACATAAGAATCAGATATTGAAAAGTCATAACTATTAAACCTGTGTCCAGATAGCAGCGTTTGGTCAGAGCTATAGGAGAGCTGCATAAGATACTTGGATGAGGTAGGTCTTCACTTTCTTTTTAACCAGCACACCTGTGGACTCCTGATCCTGGAGACTAATAAAATGCTCTTGTGCTGTTGTTTTTCTTTCATGCCACCTCCTTTATACACACCCTAAAGCATTTTAATTGTTGACCCATGATAAAAAGGGATCCTGAGGGAAGTAACTGAAATAGACAATAAAGAGCTAAGCCACACAAGAGGGAGGAGATATGGGAATATATGTATATGTATAGCTGATTCACTTTGTTATAAAGGAGAAACTAACACACCATTGTAAAGCAATTATACTCCAATAAAGATGTTAAAAAGATAAATAAATAAAAGAAACAAAGAAGAGCTAAACCAAGGTCAAAATCATAAAATACTTATGCTTTATGTTTGGAGGAATAGAGATTGTACCCTGAAAGATTCAGGGAGCCACTGATGCTTACAACAAGGGGAATTAAGTGATGAGAGGAGCTCTTTTTGAAAGACCATACTGGCATCACTTGGGGAGATAAACTGAGGATGGTTTGAGACTGCTTTCAATTTCTTTTAATGCTGAGTTTGAAATATCCAAGAGACATATACAAGCTAAAGTCATTATGTGAATTCTGTGGCGTAGATATGACAACTTCAGTAGCTGAAGTCCTGGAATTGATGAGGTTACCAAGATGGGGAAGGGGCAAAGCTTGGAACTGAAAAATCTAAAGTATCCACAATACTAAGACTAGAGCGTAAAAAATCTAGGACTACAAACAAAAGTACTTTGAGACTTCAAAACACTTTCTAGTTTTACTGAAGTATAGTTTATATACAGTAGAATTCACCCATTTTGAGTGTTCAGTTTCATGAATTTTAGAAATTGTGCATAGGATACAACCACCACCACAATTCAAGTGTAGAATATTTTCATCACACTAAATTTTTTTCCTTCTGCCCTTTGATTCCCTCCAGCACCCACTGGCACAGGCAACCATTTATCTTTTTTATGTCACTATAGATTTTCTAGAAATTCATATAAGTGGCATCTTATACATAGTATTTTGTTTTTTTGGTTCTCGCTAAATCATCCATGTTCTGACATGTATTAATAGGTCATTTCTTTCTGTCACTGTATAATATTCCATAGTGTGGATGTACAGTGATTCTGTTTACCAGATGATGTATATTTTGGTTGTTTCCAATTTTTGGCTATTTGAATAATGGATGAATAATATGTGTGTATATGTTTTTATTTCCTTTAGTTAAATAGCTAGGAGTAGAATTTTGGGGTCTTTGGTAGGTATTTCAATTACTTTTAAGATACTGCCTTACTGTTTTTTAAAGTGGCTAAACACTTTACAGTCTCACCAGCCATGTAAGGGATTTCCACTTTCTTTACATCCTCAGTAGCACTAGGTGTCATCAGTAGTTTTCACTTTAATCATACTGTTGAAAATGTGTAGTGTTATTATATCATGGACAATTTTTATTTCCATGATGACAAGGGATTTTTGTCTTTTCATGCCCTTACTGTCTATTTGCATACATTTTGTTAAGTGTCTATTTAAAACCTTTGAGCACTTTTCAAATTGAGTTGTTTGTCATCTTAGTGAGTTGTATGCCAACAGAGCATTACTTGGATAAACCATGTTTAGCCATGATGTATTATCTTTACATATTGTTGGATTTAATTTGCTAAAATTGTATTGAGATATTTTACATCTATGTTCATTCGGGCTATCCATTTATATTTTTCATGGGATATCTTTGTCTAGTTTTGGTATCTGGCTTGATAAAATTAGTTGGGAGGTCTTTCTTCCTCCTTTATTGCCAGAAAGAATTTGTTTAGCATAGGTATTTTTCTTCCTTAAATGTATTATGGAAACCAGCTGTCAATTCATCTGGGTCCAGAGTGGTTTTTGGCTGTTGGTTGGTTTGTTTTTATGGAAATTGCAATGTCAGTATTCTGCATAAGGGTAATTAAGTTTTCTGCTTACTTTTGGATCATTTGGTCATTTGTGTATTTCAAGGACTTGTTCATTTCATCCACATTGTCAGATTTATGGGCATAATGTTATCCATTATATTCTCTTATTCCCTGTTTAATTTCTGTAGGATCTGCAGTGATGTACTATCTTTAATCCCTGATATTGGTATTTTCTAATATATCTTTGTTTTGTTATTTCTAGGTATAAGCGTATAAGTTTTCAAAGAACCAGCTTTTGATTTTACTTACTTTCTGTGTTTTTCTTCTTTCAATTGTATTGATTTCTGCTCTTAGCTTTATTAATGCCTTCTGTCTGCTTACTTTGAATTTAATTTGTTTTTCTTTTCCTGATTCCTTAAACTCAGATAATGGATTTTAAATTCCCTTCTTTTCTAATATTAATATTTAAAGGTGTAAATTTCCCTTTAAGCACTGCTTAAGCTGAATCTCCCATATTTCATGTGGTTTATTATCATTTAGTTCAATATATTTTCTCATTTCCTTTTTGATTTCTTCTCTGACCAGTCTGTCATTTATATATATATATATTATTTGATTTCCAAATATTTCTAGTTCTTATTTATACTGATCTTTAATTATGTGCTAAAAGAACATACTCTAGATTAGTTCATTCTTTAAAAAGTTAAAATATTTTGGGACTTGATTTCTGGCTCAGCATATTGTCTGTCACAGTAACATACCAGGTATACATGAAAATAATTTTTATTCTGATGTTATTGTGTTTGAGACCTATCAAATTGGAATATTATTTTGTTTTCTATGATTTTTTGCACAGTTCTTTTAAAATTATTTTAAAGAATTTTAAACCTATTTTTGACAAAAATTGTACATATTTAAGGTATGCACCATGATGTTTTGATATATGTATACACTGTGAAATGATTACCACAATCAAACTAACGAATATACCCATTGTCTTCCAAGATTACCTTTTTCATGTGTCTGTTGAGGACCCTTGAGATCTACTCTCTAAGCAAATTTCAAATATGCAGTATGTTATTAGTATCTATAGTCACCATGCTGTACATTAGGTTTATTCATCTTATAATTGAAAAGGTTTACCCCTTGATCAATATTGCCCCTTTATTCCGTCCCCCAGCCTCTGGTATCCACAATTCTACTCTCTGTTGCTATGAATACAACTTTATTTATTTATTTATTTATTTATTTACCACATGTAAGGGAGATTATGTGATAACTCTCTTTCTATGTCTGGTTTATTTCACTTAGCATAGTTCTATCAACTGCTGAGAGAAGGATGTTAAAATCTCCAGTTCTGATTTGGTATTATTGATTTATTCCTTTAATTATGTCAATCTTTGCTTCTTACATTTTGAAACTCTGTTATTAAATGCTTACACATTTCTGATTATGTTTTCCTGTATAATTGATGCTTGTCATTATAAAATATTCCTCATTATCTTTGGTAGTATTTTGTATCTTGGTATTTATTTTGATCTGCTATTAATATAGATACTTAAGCCTTTTCATGTGTACTATTTTTATGGTATATATTTTTTCTGTCCATTTACTTTCTACCTGTTGGTAACTTTGTATTTAAAGTGCATCTCTTTAGACAGCAAGTTAGGGCTCTTTTTTCTTTAATCCATTCTTAAAATCTTTGGCTTTTGACTGCAACTTAGTACCATTCAGTGTAATTATTTATGTGGTTTTGTCTTTACCATTTTATTATTTGTTCCCTCTTTGTTTTCCATTCCTCCTTTCCTCACCCCCACTTTGGGAGATTATTTTACATATTTTTAGAATTTTAATCTCCCTACTGGCTTTTTTGCCATGTCTTTGCATTTTTAGTGGTTATTCTGAGAATTAAAATAAATCTTTTACTGTTTACAGTTACAGTAGTTTACCGCTTCACATAAATTATAGAATCTTTGAAACCCTATATGTCCATATATCACTCAACGTTTTTGCCAGAGTTGACAAACAATGACCCACAGTTCAACTGACTGTTTGGTAAATAAATTTTATTGGAACACAGACATAACTGTCCACTGATGGATTATGGCTGCTTTTGAGCCACAGTGGCAGAGTTGAGTAGCTATACCAGAGCCCTTACAGCCTGCAAAACCTAAAATACTTGCTATCTGACCCTTTATGATTATTATATGTGTTATATTTTTATACATTACGAACCCTACAAAATAATGTCATAACATTTGCTTTAATCAATTATATAATATTTAAATTGAGAGAAAACAGCAAATGGTCATTTGCGTATCCCCAGATATTTATGATTTCCGAAGTTTTTCTGTCTGTTACTGCTCCACTTCAGACTATAGAGCTTTCTTTAGCGTTGCTTATCTTATAGATCTGCAGACAACAAATTATTTTATTGATTTATTTGTTCATTTTCTTGTTTATTTGATTAATCTGAAAATGTCTTTATTTTGCTGTGACTTTTGAAGGATGTTTTATAGAATATTCTGTGTATAGAATTCTGGGTGGACAGTTTTATTTGTTTGTTTTAGCACTTTAGTAGTGTTATTCCCTCTCTCTTCTGCCCTCTCTAGTGGCTGGTAAAAAAGTCAATTATTAATTGAATTGGTGTTTCCCTGTAGGTAATACGTTGTTTTTCTCTTCCTACATTCCACGTTTGTTATTTTTTCTACCTTTCAACAGCTTGATGGTGTTCTTTTCATGTTCTGTTGATAATTTTCTACCTTTAATCAAATTTGAGACAAATTTGGACATTATTCCTTCAGATTTTTTCTGCCTTATTTTTTCATTCCACTTCTTCTTGGATTCCAATTACATATACGCCAAACTGTTTAATATTACCTCAGAGGTCTTTGAGGCTCTGTTCTTTTATTTTCAGTCTTTTTATTTTTTACCTGTTTTCTGCACAGTTAGGTAATTGCTGTTGATCTTTCTTCATGTTCACTTAGTCTTTCCTCTGTCATTTCCATTTGTCCAGTAAATCAATCAAGTTGTTTATTTTTTTACTTTAGATTATTTTTTAGTTCTGAATCTCCACTTTATTATTTTTCTGATGGCATTCTTTTTTTCATTCATTGTGACCATATTATACTTTACTTCATTGAGGATTGTTACAGTAGCCACTTTAAAATCCTTGTTTGCTACTTCCAAAATCTGAGTCACCTTAGAGTTGGTCTTTGCTTAATTGGATTTCTTTTTGTGCATTTTCCTAGCTGCCCATTACTTCTGCCTAATTTTGTATTTTGGACATACAGGTATTAATTTTTAGGGATTTTGGATTCCATTTTTTTTTTTTTTATCACGTGAGTGGTGTTCTTTACTTTTAACTATTATTTTGATTGGACTTAAATTGAAAGCTTTTGTTTTTTGAGTGGCAGCTCTGGCCTAAGTTCAGATCTTTGTCTTTAAGTAAGCTGTTTTATTCTTTTGTGTGCATGGCTATGTCATGGGTTAGGCAGAGATGTGGGTAGAAAGAATCAGCACTTCCCCATTCTGGATTCCCTCACGGTGTTCTTTAGCAAGTTTCCTCATCTTCAGTTTTCTGGCTCTCCAGACTGGAAATGCTGCAGTTTTCCAGTACCTTGCCACCTCATTCACTGAATGACTGAGCCTGACTCCAGGCTAACATTCATAAAAAAGGACATTCACTTCATATACCGCCCCACCTCCTTTGAATCTGTACTCACCATTACATTCTGAAAGTTTCTGTTCACTTTCCAGTGCTTACTTTTGGTATAATGTCCAGTTTTTAATTTGTTTTCTGCAGGGATGCCATTCTGCTAAAGTCTTACTTTGTCATTACTAATGAGAGCCTCAACTTTCAATAGATTTGTTTTTTAAAGTTACAGTTGTTTCAAGGCTGGCTGACGTTTCTACACTAATGTTTTGGTGGCAGTTTCTCTTCTCTTTGTAATTTCAAGTGACTTCTTATGTAGGATTTGCCTATCACTGATGTATTACAAGAATGAGTTGTGCATTTTCTCCTTCCTTGTAATGTTTTCTTTTGTAATTTATCTATTGTCTAAAGTAAAATATTATTTTTACGAAACTTAAATGTAGAAAACTTAAAACTGACAAACCTCATGGTGAATATGTGTTGCAATGATAAATCATGTAGATATTTGTGAGACTATTAAATTTACATCAAGACTTCATTATTATAATCAGAGCATGAAAATGTAATTTATTCTTATATAACTAGGCTTGATTTGTTACATCTGTTTTGTATCCCATCAATTGAAAATCACGTTTGCTTTTAGGTAAAGGTTTTAAGTAAATATTTCTAGCATTATGAATTACTATGTCTTGGTGTAAGTTCTCTCATTAGTAGATATCATCTTGACTGATAGAGGCCACGTGGAATATCTGTGTGGTGAGGCTCAGCATCATTTAAACACACATATTTTTCCTTGAAACGTGTTAGGAACTGATAAACACTTCGCTGCACAAACATCACTTTTACTTCTTTTCAGTACTTATAAAAAGCTAGTGGATCATTAGAGTAATCCCCTGAGTGAGTTTAAACAGTTATTTCAGAAACAGAGAAAGAAAAATCAGTGCGGCAGAGGCTTATTTTTAATACTCTGACTTCAAGGTCAGAATCAATTTTTCTTTTGGGCATAATGGAGATAGGAAGGTGTAGGCTAAGAATCAAAATCTATAAGCTTTTTTCTAACTATGGTTTATGAAATATGAGTATTTTTAAGAGAAACTTTTGTGAAAAGATAGAATTGATTTCTGAGAAAATTTCATTGTTGTATAGGGTGTCATAAAGATACATGTCATATAACTTAGTGGCCATTCTTTCAGTTTTCTCATCACATGTGTTATTAACTTCATAAGGCCTGTGCAATTTTCAAAAGTTTGAAAAGTCATAATTGTCGCTTAACTTGTGAATACTTGAAACTATGGACTTTTTTTAAAACATCTTTATTGGAGTATAATTGCTTTACAGTGGTGTGTTTCTGCTTTATAACAAAGTGAATCAGCTATACATATACATATATCCCCATATCTCCTCCCTCTTGCATCTCCCTCCCACCCTCCCTATCCCACCCCTCTAGGTGGTCACAAAGCACTGAGCTGATCTCCCTGTGCTATGAGGCTGCTTCCCACTAGCTATCTATTTTACACTTGGTAGTGTATATATGCACAGACGGAGAGTGGCATGGACATATGTAACTATGGACTTTTGATCATGAGATTCTCAGTTGGTAAAAGTTCATAGTAACAATTTGTGACTCTGTCTCTGATTATTACAAAATTTTAAATTTTGAAACCTAATCTCATAACTAATGTTTAAAATAAAAAGTATTTTGGTATATCCACAAAAGTAAATACCCTCACATAAGCAAGAAAAGTTATTTAAGAGAGGACAGAAATGTGAAGATCATCGGAAAGAGGGTTGCTTTACTGGAAATAGGCCATTGTCTTAAATCTTTGTTTATTAATCTCACACTGAATATTTTGAGGCCTTGGAAAACATAGCACGTTTTAAAAAATTATTATTATTTTTTGCGGTACGTGGACCTCTCACTGTTGTTGCCTCTCCCACTGCAGAGCACAGGCTCCGGACGTGCAGACTCAGAAGCCGTGGCTCACGGGCCCAGCTGTTCCGCGGCATGTGGGATTCCCCCGGACCGGGGCACGAACCCATGTCCCCCTCATCGGCAGGCAGACTCTCAGTCACTGCACCACAAGGGAAGCCCACATAGCACTTTTCAAGGGTATTATTTCTAATTTGTGGGCATTTATTGACATGGTTTCACATTAGCTGAGGGTTATGGCTCAACCAGAAATTCAATTCCTTGTCTAGGTTTAGATATGGAATTGGAGAGTGGGGAGAAACTTTAAAGTTCCTTGAGGAAGACTCTATATTTTACAAATCCATAGAGAGGAGAAACAAACTACCCAAATTTACTTAGCTAGTTGTTTGAGAGAATGTGATTACAATTTTGGTGTTTTGAATTACAAGACACTGTACATTCAATTATATTATACTACCTAGACATGGTGGGGAATACATACAATTTCAGAAAGATTCATCTTCCCATTTGTCCCTGCTACCACAACATGCATCCCATCATGCCCCACTCCATTACACTTTGTGTCTTTTATGGATATAAATGTGTAAAGATGTTTAGGTTGTGTGACTGATTGATCCTTTTCAAATTTTAACACATTTATTAGGGTATAATTGGTATACAGTCAACTGTTTAATTAGTACATTTTGATAAATTTTAACAAGTATGTATTTCTGTGAAACTCCCATCACAATCACATTCATAAAAGCACTCATCACTTCTATTCTTCTCCTGCCCCTTTTTTATCCCTTCCAACTTACCCTTCATTTCACCCCTATCTCAGGTAGCCACGGATCTGTTTTCTGTCACTGAACATTTGCATCTTCTAGAAGTTTATATTAATAGAATCATACAGTATGTACTCTTATTATCTGGCTCTTTCAGCATAATTATTTTGAGATCCATCAGTGTTGTTGCCTATATAAATACTTGTGTTTTATTGTTATTGTTGCTGAGTAATAGTCCATTATATAGATATATCAAAATTACTTTATCCATTTGCCTGTTGAGGGACATATTTGGATTTGGGGTTGATGTTGGTTTTTTCCCTCTTATAAATAAAGCTGGTATGAACGTTTGTGTTCAAGTGTTTTTGTAGACGTATGAGTTTACTACTCTTGGACAAATAACTAGGAAGGAATTGCAGGTATGTGCTTTGAACTTCTTTTGAAAATGATTTTACCATTTTGGATTCTGACCAGCATTAGATGTGAGTTCTAGTGATTCCACATTCTTGCCAACACTTGATAGAGGTAGTTGTTTTGTTTCTTTCTTGTTTTTTTTCTTATAATTTTTAGTTTTTCCCATTCTTTGGTATGTCATAGTATATCAATGTGATTTCAATTTGCATTGTAGACCGTCTTTTTTGTTTGCTTATTTGCCATTCACATGTGTTAGCAAAGACCGACATTTTTATTATATGGGTTTCCTCTTATGCTGTTATATATTTCCTGATTTCTACAGTGTTGTTATTATTAGCTCCATTTTTCTGTGTAATTTGCATTTAGCTTGCTCTTTTGTTTGTTTCTTAAGGTAAAAACTGAGGATGTTGTTTGACACATTGCTTTATTGCTAACATAGGCATTTTATGCTTTTAAAAAAGTGCCCTCTAGGGCTTCCCTGGTGGCGCAGTGGTTGGGAGTCCGCCTGCCGATGCAGGGGACACGGGTTCGTGCCCTGGCCCAGGAAGATCCCACATGCCGCGGAGCGGCTGGGCCTGTGAGCCATGGCAGCTGAGCCTGCGTGTCCGGAGCCTGTGCTCCGCAGCGGGAGAGGCCACAACAGTGAGGGGCCCACGTACCGCAAAAAAAAAAAAGTGCCCTCTAATCATTTTCTTAGCTGCATCCCATATATCTGGATGTTTTGATTTTCTTACACTTAAAATAATCTTAATTTTCTTTCTGATTTCTTCTTTGTTGCATAGGTTATTTTAAAATAATATGTGGGGATACCTTTCTAGAGTTGACTTCTTAATTGGATTCCATTGTGGTCACAAAACATACTTGGAATGACTTGAATTCTTTCAAATTTGGTAATACGTTTTTTTGGACCACAGTGAGTTCTATTTCAGTGCATCTTCTTTGTTCAATTGAAAAGAAGACACATTATTGTGTCATGACATGGAATGTTCTACAAATGTCACTTAGGTTAATTTGGTCCTTGTGTTCATCAAAACTTTTATATCATTTCTGATTTCCTGTATACCTGTTCTGTGAAGCAGAGTGAGAGGAGTGTGGAAATCTCTGTCTATATTTGTGGATTTGTCTATTTCTCCTTGCAATTCAAATGCTCTTTTATCACTTATTTACAAACTCTGTTCTAAGTTTCATAAATGTTTATGGTTATTAAGTCTTCTTGCTGAATTGGCTCACATATCATTGAGAAATGGCCCTTTTGCATCCCTAGTAACATTCTTTGCCATAAAATTTATTCTGTCTGATATTAATATAGGTGTTCCAGTTTTTCTCTAATTAGTGTTAGCATGTTATTTCCATCCTTGTAACCTATTTTTGTTTTTATATGCATAATGGATTTCTTTTTGGCAGAATATAGTGAGGTCTTGTTATTTTATCCACTTTGATGGTCTCTTCTTTTTTACTGGGTTGTTTAGACCATTTATATTTTATATGATTATTGATAGGGTTGGGTTAAGTTTATATCTTGGATTTATTTTCTATTTGCCCCATTTGTTAATTTTTTTCTCTTTCCACTTTTTCTTCCTTATTCTTGATTGATTTATTATTTTTATGATTTAATTTTATTTACTTTGTCCGTTATAATTCTCAGGTTATTTCAGCATGTGCTTTATGTCTTACAGTATACATCTTTGAATTATAACACTTTGAAGTGATATTATATCACTTCATGTATAATATAAGAAACTTAGGGAGAAGAAAGATACTTAGAACACTCTCCATTTTTCTCCTCCCAGTCTTTTGCTGTTATTGTCATACATTTGTATGTATATTATGTACTCTACAACTCATTTTTGCTTTAAAGAATCAATTATGTATTAAAGATGTTTACATAATTAGAAATATTTACACTTAGCCACATAATGACCATTTCCAGAGTTTTTCTTTTTTTGAAAATAGATCATGATTTTCTCTCTTAATATTTTTCCTTTGCCAGGAAGTACTTCCTTTAAGATTTCTTTTAGTGCATATCTACTTGTTGATTTGTAAAGGTTGTGTATATCTCAGAGGGCTTTATTTCACCTTTATTTTTCAAAAAATACTTTCACCGGTTATAGAACTTCAAATAACAGCTATTTTCTTTCAATACTTAAGATACTGCTCCGCTGCCTTCTTTTTTTTTTCTTTTGCGGTACGAGGGCCTCTCAGTGTTGTGGCCTCTCCCATTGCGGAGCACAGGCTCCGGACGCACAGGCTCAGCGGCCATGGCTCATGGGCCCAGCCACTCCGTGGCATGTGGGATCTTCCCAGACCGGGTCACGAACCTGTGTCCCCTGCATCGGCAGGCGGACTCTCAACCACTGCGCCAGCAGGGCAGCCCTCCACTGCCTTCTTGTTAGCATTGTTTCTGACCAAAAAATCTGCTGTCATACTTATCTTAGCTCCTTTACTTGTAATGCATCTTCTATTTTCTGGCTGATGTAAGTTTCTCTCTTTATCACTGATTACGATGTTCCTTGGTTCAGTTGTTTTCAGGTTTTTTGTGTTGACCTGTGAATTTGGGGGTTTATGATATTCATCATTTTTTTAAAATTGGGTTGTTATGTTTTCAAATATTTTGTTTTCTTCACTCTTAATCTCCTTTGGGGGTTTAAAATACACATGTATTAACTTGTTTTAAGATGTCTTAAAGCTCAGTGGTATATTCTTTTTTTAGATCTTTTTCCAGTTTTTTCTCTTTCTGTGTTTCATCTTAGGTAGTCTCTTTTGGTATAACTTCACGTTCATTAATCATTTCTTCTGTCTACTGTGCCTTTAACCTCAAAACATTTTTCATCTAATCCTTTGTAGTTTTCATTAGTGAAACTTTGTTTAGGTTTTTATTTTATTTTATTTTTTTTTACTGTTTTTGATGTTTCTAATGTTATCTATGTTTAGCTTCTTGAACACATTGGCTACTAATCTTTCACCTGTGTCATGTCTGGTTGTTTTGATAGATTAACTTTTCCTTTCATTATGTGTTATATTGCTGGCTTCTTTGAATATCTGATAATTTTTTGATTTGTTTCCAAGCACAGAGATTTTTAACCTTTGTGGGTGTTAGGTATGTTCGTATAAACATTCTTGAGCTGTTTCAGGGCCCTTTTTGGTCTTAATTTTAGTATTTGTTTTCAAATACTACAGCAGTCTTTTCTCAATGGCTAATTTTGCCTCACTACTGACAAAAAATCTGCTGAGTACTCTGCTTGATGCCCCATGACATGTTAGGTTTTCTACTCTTCCCGGAGGGAACATGAACTATTACTAGCCCTGTGTGAGTTTTGGGTTTTATTTCCTTTAATCCTATTGGGTTGTTTTTCCCATGCCTTTATTATTTTTCTTAATTTTATGTACTGATAAATACTCACCTGAACATTCAAAGAGGACTCTGCACATCTCCAGAGCTCTCTCTTTGTACAGACTCTTTTCTTGCAAATATTTTGCTCTGCCAATTCTAGTCAGGATGGCTTCTCCAGAATCATAGCTCCTTTTAAAAATTTATTCTTTTTGAAATGTTTTTACGTCCTTATTGGGTTATAATTGCTTTACAATGTTGTGTTAGTTTCTGCTGTACAACAAAGTGAATCAGCTATATGTATACATATATCCCCTCACTGTTGAGCTTCCCTCCCACCCTCCCCATCCCACCCCTCTAGGTCATCACAAAGCACTGAGCTGAGCTCCCTGTGCTATACAGCAGCTTCCCACTAGCTATCTATTTTACGCATGGTGGTGCATATATGTCAATGCTACTGTCTCAGTTCATCCCAACCTCCCCTCTCCCACCCCCGTGTCCACAAGTCCGTTCTCTATGTCTGTGTCTCTATTCTTGCCCTGCCACTAGGTTCATCAGTACCAGTTTTCTAGATATCATATATATGCGTTAATATACAGTATTTGTTTTTCTCTTTCTGACTTACTTCACTCTGTATGACAGACTCTAGGTCCATCCACATCACTACAAATGACTCAGTTTCATTCCTTTTTATGGCTAAGATTCCATTGTATATATGTACCATATCTTCTTTATCCATTCATCTGTCGGTGTACATTTAGGTTGCTTCCATATCCTGGCTATTGTAAGTAGTGCTACTATGAACATTGGTCCATTTTCTCATGTTGACAAGACTGACAGAGTGCTGTTGCTGTCCTCAACCTTATGCCACAACTTGGAAACTCTCCAGGCACTAAGCTGGGGCAAATCATAGGGCTAACTTTGTTAGTTTCCCTATTCTCACAGATCACTGACCTTTGTCCAGTGCCTTTAAAACCATTGTTTGGCATATCTTGTCCAATGTTGTTTCGGGTGAGAGGGTCAGTTCAGTTCAGTTCCTGTTACTTTATCTTGGCCAAGAAGAGAAGTCTTTGATTTAAAAAAAAAATGCTGTATATTCTGGAATGGGATTGACACTTTAAACTTCTCTATATCAAGAGAAGTTTATATCAAGTTGTATCAAGTTGGTATGATATACAACTCATCAACTTGTATTACTGGATTTATTGTATTATAATTTCTCTCTCCAACAAGACTGTATGAACTAGAATTTGAGGATCAGTCTTCATGTGTTGCTACCATTTATTAAATTGTCTAAACCCAAGGAAGGCAGTATGAATAAGTATAAATAAATTAAGTTATTCACATATTATAAATGAACAAGTAAAAGTACAGAATAATGATTCCAAGCTAGTATTTTAGAGGGATTGGCACAATAAATGTTAGGAATGATGTTCTTTTGATGAAGATGATAACTGTTGAGCTAGAGTGGGCTTTTTCATTGATAAGGACTGACCGCATATCTACATGTGTTTTAGGGATAGAGCCGATATTTATGAAAGTGAGAGAAAGAGATTGCTAAACGCTTTGACCAAAGTTAGAAAGTTTTTGAGTATTCACAGTAAGCTAGAGAAGGTGAGATTAAAAAAAAACAACTAGGGCTTCCCTGGTGGCGCGGTGGTTGGGAGTCCGCCTGCCGATGCAGGGGATGCGGGTTCGTGCCCCGGTCCGGGAGGGTCCCACATGCCGTGGAGCAGCTGGGCCCGTGAGCCGTGGCCGCTGGGCCTGCGCGTTCGGAGCCTGTGCTCCGCAACGGTGAGAGGCCACAACGGTGAGAGGCCCGCGTACCGCAAAAAACAAACAAACAAACAAACAAAAACAATCTAGAAACAAAGAGGAAGTAGGTGTGAGGAGAAGAACTTCAGTAATCTCACATAATTTATATATTTACCTAGAGAGATGAAGAGTGTGGAATTATCTGGGTGGACTGCTGAGATGAAAAAAAAACACCTTTTTTTTTTGTGAATTCACATTTCTTTGCAGGTTGCCATGTATTCCTTTCTGGACATAATTCAGATTTTAGGATATAGACTTCTAAAGTGACAAATTTGAATGTGAGCGGGAGGACAGTATGTGTGTTCTGTTAAGTTTTTTAATTCTTCAGGATTTTTTGTTGTGATTTTTAGAATGCATCACATAATTTTATAGTTGAACATTGTGTTCTTTTTAAAAAATATATTTTATTTTTTTTATTTTTTTTATTTTTTTTATTTTTTTCTTGCGTTATGCGGGCCTCTCACTGTTGTGGCCTCTCCCATTTGCGGAGCACAGGCTCCGGACGCGCAGGCTCAGCGGCCATGGCTCACGGGCCCAGCCGCTCCGCGGCACGCGGGATCCTCCCGAAACGGGGCACGAACCCGCGTCTCCTGCAACGGCAGGCGGACTCTCAAGCACTGTGCCACCAGGGAAGCCCTATATTTTATTTTAAAAGTAACTTTTCTTTAAACCTTATATCTACTTTAAATAAATAACCAGTACCCTGGAGTTACGAAACTATTACTAAAATTTATAATCAGTTAAATAGGTTCAAGAGGACTGTCTTGAACTTATTCTAGGGGGACTGTCCTGCTTTCAGTGGGTTTATGGAAGGGTTTGTATTGTAGGCCTACCTCACAGATTTGTTGGGATTTCTGAGGTGTTTTGATGCCTGAAATGTGAGTTGCAAAACCACAGCCTGACAAATACTGTGCAGAAAAGTTGAGGATTCTTATCTAACCCAATGACAGATTTCCTCTAACCAAGGTTGACATTAAAAACTACAGGAAGTCATATATCTCCTAAGAAGGGCGCTTCTTATAACATTCCAGTTTAACATAGTCATATTTTTATATACAGTCATTCTTACAGAAATTGAGTATGAAAAAGTACAGAACTAGGAAACAAGGGAGATACAGGTTGCTATTAGAGAATCAGGAAAGTTATCATTTCTATAGCATTTTCACTCCCTGCTCAGTGTTTCTTATGTTGACAGCCACTGAATTATGCTTTTCTTTCTCAATTTGAATGGGCTCTTCACAGTGGTTTTCAAAGAGAATTTTGAAAATTGTCATATTCCTAGGTAATTCATAATAATTATATTTTGGCATCCCTTGAGTCACATAATTTGATTTTATTTAACCCGCACTTTAAAGTAATTTCCACTCTTTACCCATATGCAGATATAGCTAACTTGGCACAGATATCCCAAAGCATATATTTTTTTCTCATTAGTAAAGCTACATAGTCAAAGAAAGAAGAAATTGTAAACTGGAACTGTACTCCAAATAATGATCTAAAATCTACACTCTTAAAAAAAAAACAACATAGATGTGTCACTCCTTGGTTTGCTAGCAAACTCACTAACAGCTTAGCTCCCAGCTCTTGATTTACTTCAAAGGAGAAACGTAATGTCAGTATAAAAAATACACTCTACATATGAGAACTTCCCTGGTGGCTCAGGGGTTGAGAGTCCGCCTGCCGATGCAGGGGACACGGG